>NC_083587.1:5010000-5310000 GCF_027579695.1 Neoarius graeffei
CATAATAGCTTGAAACTTGGTATGTAGTTGGTATATACAGTGGTGCTCGAAAGTTTGTGAACCCTTTAGAATTTTCTCTATTTCTGCATAAATATGACCTAAAATATCATCAGATTTTCACACAAGTCCAGAAAATAGATAAAGAGAACCCAGTTAAACAAATGAGACAAAAATATTATACTTGGCCATTCATTTGTTGAGGAAAATGATCCAATATTACATATCTGTGAGTGGCAAAAGTATGTGAACCTCTAGGATTAGCAGTTAATTTGAAGGTGAAATTAGAGTCAGGTGTTTTCAATCAATTGGATGACAATCAGGTGTGAGTGGGCACCCTGTTTTATTTAAAGAACAGGGATCTATCAAAGTCTGATCTTCACAACACATGGAAGTGTATCATGGCACGAATAAAGGAGATTTCTGAGGTCCTCAGAAAAAGCGTTGTTAATGCTCATCAGGCTGGAAAAAGTTACAAAACCATCTCTAAAGAGTTTGGACTCCACCAATCCACAGTCATACAGATTATGTACAAATGGAGGGTATTCAAGACCATTGTTACCCTCCCCAGGAGTGGTCGACCAACAAAGATCACTCCAAGAGCAAGGCATGTAATAGTTGACGAGGTCACAAAGGACCCCAGGGTAACTTCTAAGCAACTGAAGGCCATTGGCTAATGTTAATGTTCATGAGTCCACCATCAGGAGAACACTGAACAACAATGGTGTGCATGGCAGGGTTGCAAGGAGAAAGCCACTGCTCTCCAAAAAGAACAGTCAGTACGTTTACATGCACATCCAAATCGAGCTGCTGTCGGTAATCGAGCCAAGGGTCCCAGCAGGGCTGCCAGAGAAATCCAATCCTACATGCACACAAGGGAATCGAGCTATTGTGTGAGGTACATTGTGCACCCGAGCCACAGGTGGCGTTACACGCCCCATCGTGTTGGTACACTTCCGGTTGTCATCATGAAGAAGAGCTATTCAAGAGTATAAACAAAGTTATCAGTTCCATGTTCACAAAAAATTTTACTGGTCTAAATCACTACAAATTGCTCTAATGACAGATTTGATGACATTTCCTGTACATTTTATTTATCTTTTTATTACATCCACCTGCCAAGGGACTACAGGCAGAAATTAGCATGTACTGCTATAACCTGGTACAGACATCTGTCCTTACCACAAGGATAATGTTTAATTTGTACATTGTCCCATTTAAAAATAAAATAAACTCTAAACTCTAAGAAGAGTGTTTGTAGTTTGTATGTACGAACAGAAGTGTTCCTAATAAAGTGGGCGGCTAAGGTGAAGTGTCATGCCGACCGAGGCTGTTTTTTTTTTTTTTTCGACCGAGGCTGTTGTGTTTCCCGCTTGTGGTCTCGTCACTTCCGGAAGGGGCAGTGCTGAAGTAAGTAGCTGGACTACATAGCTCGATAGGGTATACATGCACTAAGTAGCTCGGCAAAAATCGCATAACCTAGGTTGTGTAGCTCGATTACGAGAAATCAAGTTCGGTTCAATTTCAGCCTAGCTAAGGTGTTTCCATGCCATTTAGAACTTTGATTTCAGTCCAGCAACGGCAGAAATTCGATTTTCTCTATGTGCATGTAAACGCACTGATTGCTGCTCATCTGCAGTTTGCTAAAGATCACATGGACAAGCCAGAAGGCTATTAGCAAAATGTTTTGTGGAAGGATGAGAATAAAATAGAGCTTTTTGGTTTAAATCAGAAGCGTTATGTTTGGAGAAAGGAAAACACTGCATTCCAGCATAAGAACCTTATCCCATCTGTGAAACATGGTGGTGGTAGTATCATGGTTTGGGCCTGTTTTGCTGCATCTGGGCCAGAATGGCTTGCCATCATTTGATGGAACAATGAATTCTGAATTATACCTGCGAATTCTAAAGGAAAATGTCAGGACATCTGTCCATGAACTGAATCTCAAGAGAAGGTGGGTCATGCAGCAAGACAATGACCCTAAGCACACAAGTCGTTCTACCAAAGAATGGTGAAATAAGAATAAAGTTAATGTTTTGGAATGGCCAAGTCAACATCCTGACCTTAATCCAACCAAAATGTTGTGGAAGGACCTGAAGCGAGCAGTTCATGTGAGGAAACCCACCAACATCCCAGAGTTGAAGCTGTTCTGTACGGAGGAATGGGCTAAAATTCCTCCAAGCCAGTGTGCAGGACTGATCAACAGTTACCAGAAATGTTTAGTTGCAGTTATTGCTGCACAAGGGGGTCACACCAGATACTGAAAGCAAAGGTTCACATACTTTTGCCACTCACAGATATGTAATATTGGATCATTTTCCTCAATAAATAAATGGCCAAGTATTTTTGTCTCATTTGTTTAACTGGGTTCTCTTTATCTACTTTTAGGACTTGTGTGAAAATCTGATGATGTTTTCAGTCATATTTATGCAGAAATATAGACCATTCTAAAGGGTTCACAAACTTTCAAGCACCACTGTAGGGTGGGGGATATAGATGACTCTCATCTTGTTTATTTTCATATGACAGCAAGGCCCAAAGTGTGTTATTCCCCTCATACCACAGTGATTTGCTTACAGTTACAATTTTTAATTTGTGAATGAATGATACATTGCATGTTTTATTTGTTTCTGTTTACATAGAATGTCATTCTCTCCAGCTGAGAATATTCTGAGACAAAAAAAATGTGGGGGCGGCACGGTGGTGGGTGTAGTGGTTAGCGCTGTCGCCTCACAGCAAGAAGGTCCGGGTTCGAGCCCCGTGGCCGGCGAGGGCCTTTCTGTGCAGAGTTTGCATGTTCTCCCCGTGTCCGCGTGGGTTTCCTCCGGGTGCTCCGGTTTCCCCCACAGTCCAAAGACATGCAGGTTAGGTTAACTGGTGACTCTAAATTGACCGTAGGTGTGAATGTGAGTGTGAATGGTTGTCTGTGTCTATGTGTCAGCCCTGTGATGACCTGGCGACTTGTCCAGGGTGTACCCCGCCTTTCGCCCGTAGTCAGCTGGGATAGGCTCCAGCTTGCCTGCGACCCTGTAGAAGGATAAAGCGGCTAGAGATAATGAAATGAGATGAGAAAAAAAATGTGGGATGTTGTGTGACTGAGAAACCAGAAAGAACAAACTCCTTTGTCCTGAAGACGCCTCCATCTTGGGAAACTTACTGACTGATACCTGGGTCCCCTTCCATAAATGCTAAATAAACGTGTGTTAACGTCTTCACCACATTAGAAGACTATAGTTTTTTTTCCCACCCATTTTCTCCCCATTGTGGTCACCTGCTAGTATCCATCCACCAGCCAGGTCTCTCTAACCATGTGAGCGAAGGCTAACACATGCTTCCTCCAAGACATGTAAAGCCATCAACCTCCTCTTTTCCAAATGCAGCTCATGCTGCGTCACAGGATAGTAAAACGCACCCGGAGGATAGTGCCATGTGCTCTCTTCCCCACATGCACAGAAGACCCCAGTCGGTTGTGATTAATAGGGGACAGAGAGTATGCCCCTGGAATGGAATGCTCAATCAGCACAGATGGGTGTGATGGACAGGAGTCCAAATATCTGTATACAGGTTTAGGGGCATCACAGTGGCGCACCTCCAGGGTCCTGGATTCGATTCTAAGCTTGGGTTGCTGTCTGTATGAAGTTTTGCAAGTTCTCCCCCGTCAGTGTAGAAACCCTACACTTCCTTCCTCTGGGTCCACTCGTTTCTCATCTCATTATCTCTAGCCGCTTTATCCTGTTCTACAGGGTCGCAAGCAAGCTGGAGCCTATCCCAGCTGACTACGGGCGAAAGGCGGGGTATACCCTGGACAAGTCGCCAGGTCATCACAGGGCTGACACATAGACACAGACAACCATTCACACTCACACCTACGGTCAATTTAGAGTCACCAGTTAACCTAACCTGCATGTCTTTGGACTGTGGGGGAAACCGGAGCACCCGGAGGAAACCCACGCGGACACGGGGAGAACATGCAAACTCCACACAGAAAGGCCCTCGCCGGCCACAGGGCTCGAACCCGGACCTTCTTGCTGTGAGGCGACAGCGCTAACCACTACACCACCGTGCCGCCCCCACTGGTTTCTCCTTCAGCAAATTGGTTATGCTTAAATTGCCACTAGATGTGAAATTTTTTTCATTATTTTTTTTTAAATTAAATATGAATTCTAGATCTATGGCATTGGAAAAATGCCTAGGCCTAGAAATACCAGAATTGTCAGCAAGCTCAGAGATGTGCGTTGGACTATTTTATTTATTTACTTACTTACTTACTTACTGTGTGGACAGTTATTTTTGTTGTACCTGCATGTGATTTCATAACAAATTTGGGATATTCTGTTTCCCAAAAGAGAAGCAAGTTCTTTGAAAACAACCATGACCCTGACCAGGTCCTAAGAATGCTGTAAATACATCACATAGTGCCACAGTCATGCTAATGAATATTGTTTTATTTTGCCCTGCAAGCTTCTGACCACTTGTTTATGCCCACAAGGAAGTAAAAACAATTTGTACTTGTGTACCTTGTGTGTACTCCTGTGAGATCTCAGTCCTGACGGACATCTCTAGTCTCAACCAGATGCTCAGTGAACCTTACTGGCAAGCTTTCTTACGATAATTTTTATACAGGACTAATGTACTGTGTGTGTGGTCTTAGCTACATACACACATTTGGGCCTCATTTCTTCCTGTTGTGTTTTCTCTACTCCCAGACTGCGAATTTTGCAAATCCTTCTTCCTCAACAAATGTGAGGTTCATGGACCGCCCCTCTTCATCCCAGATACTTCTGTTCCCATGGGAGTCCCTGACCGAGCCAGACAAACTCTTCCTCCTAGACTAGAAATCCAGAAGTCCAGTATTCCTGATGCAAGCCTGGGAGTGTTTAATAAGGGGGAGACTGTTCCAGTAGGTGCACACTTCGGCCCCTGCCAGGGAGAGCTGGTAAACAGAGAGGAAGCCAAGAACAGTGGAGACTCCTCGGTTGTGAGTTTGTCATAAATTTATTATGAAGATTGTATATTTTTAAGAAACAAAATATGATGACTAGATGAAAGTAGCTCCAATTAATATCAATTTCTTCTTGTCACTGATATGTGGAGAGTGGTGTAAATCACAAGTTTGATCACAATGCGATCCTACATCGATTCTTTTAGCCAGTGTGATGGAAATTCACCTGTTAATAATAAAAATACGAGTAACACCTGAATAATGCTCAAGCAAATGTATTTATTTATTGTATAATTTAATGAAAGTCCCATAAAATCACAAGCCCAGGTAGTCACTAACATAGGTCCTCCCATATCTACTTCTAGGCATGTTCAGCTTCCTGTCTTACACAAGATATTAGTCATAATCATAGCTTCCATCAACATTTTGTAATAGTCTGTTTTCCCAACTGCAGCTGAGAAAAACTGTCCCAAGTTTTCCTTGACTCTGCCGCATCCACGACAACCCGGTAGCAGCTTCTCACACGCGCGCAAAAACAAAGAACTTATTCATTCACACTTGCAGCTTGTTTCTTTTCTAAATGTCAAGGCTAAACAGAGAAGCATGACACTACAGGATTTGAACATATATTGTTAGCTATAATTAATGCTAAAGTTAATATAAAACTTCTTACCACACCAATGATCTGATGATTTTCGATGCCACACAATTTGCCACTATGAGAGTTGGTTTGATGCTGGGGTATGCAATTGGTATGACTTTTTAGGCAATCGGTTTCATTTCCATGAATTCACAAGTGCAAGCAAAAGTCAAAAAGTTCTAAGACAGATGTTATAATTTCAAAAGGAATTCAAAAAAGGACTACAAAGAAGGAATTCTCCAATGAAAACATCGCTTGCAGAAGTGTTTAGACTTAAATGGAGGATATGTAGAGAAATGGCTTTGTTATTTTCATAAATAAAGATTTTTTTCATTTGTCTTTAGAATTTTTGACTTGCCCTCGTATAATTTCAACATCGGTTTGGTGAGGGTTGATTTGGATATGTACAGTGGTACTTGAAAGTTTGTGAACCCTTTAGAATTTTCTATATTTCTGCATAAATATGCCTTAAAACAACATCAGGTTTTCACACAAGTCCTAAAAGTAGATAAAGAGAACCCAGTTAAACAAATGAGAGAAAAATATTATACTTGGTCATTTATTTGTTGAGAAAAATGATCCAATATTACATATCTGTGAGTGGCAAAAGTATAGGAACCTTTGCTTTCAGTATCTGGTGTGACCCCCTTGTGCAGGAATAACTGCAACTAAACGTTTCCGGTAACTGTTGATCAGTCCTGCACACTGGCTTGGAGGAATTTTAGCCCATTCCTCCATACAGAACAGCTTCAACTCTGGGATGTTGGTGGGTTTCCTTACATGAACTGCTCACTTCAGGTCCTTCCACAACATTTCGGTTGGATAAAGGTCAGGACATTGACCTGGCCATTCCAAAACATTCACTTTATTCTCTTTTCTTTGGTAGAATGACTTGTGTGCTTAGGATCGTTGTCTTGCTGCATGACCCACCTTCTCTTGAGATTCAGTTCATGGACAGATGTCCTGACATTTTCCTTTAGAATTTGCTGGTATAATTCAGAATTCATTGTTCCATCAATGATGGCAAGCCATCCTGGCCCAGATGCAGCAAAACAGGCCCAAACCATGATACTACTACCACCATGTTTCACAGATGGGATAAGGTTCTTATGCTGGAATGCAGTGTTTTCCTTTCTCCAAACATCACACTTCTCATTTAAACCAAAAAATTCTATTTTGGTCTCATCCGACCACAAAACATTTTCCAATAGCCTTCTGGCTTGTCCACATGATCTTTAGCAAACTGCAAACGAGCAGCAGTGTTCTTTTTGGCGAGCAGTGGCTTTCTCCTTGCAACCCTGCCATGCACACCATTGTTGTTCAAGTGTTCTCCTGATGGTGGACTCATGAACATTAACATTAGCCAATGTGAGAGAGGCCTTCAGTTGCTTAGAAGTTACCCAGGGGTCCTTTGTGACCTCGCCGACTATTACATGCCTTGCTCTTGGAGTGATCTTTGTTGGTTGACCACTCCTGGGGAGGGTAACAATGGTCTTGAATTTCCTCCATTTGTACACAATCTGTCTGACTGTGGATTGGTGGAGTCCAAACTCTTTTTAGAAATGGTTTTGTAACCTTTTCCAGCCTGATAAGCATCAACAGTGCTTTTTCTGAGGTCCTCAGAAATCGCCTTTGTTCGTGTCATGATACACTTCCACAAACATGTGTTGTGAAGATCACACTTTAATAGATCCCTGTTCTTTAAATAAAACAGGGTTCCCACTCACACCTGATTTACCCCTTTTCCACCAAATCAGTTCCAGGGCTGGTTCACAACTCGTTCAACTTGCGAGCCAGCTGAGAACCAGTTTGCTTTTCCATAGCTCGCGGTGCTAAGCGGAGCCACATCATTACGTCGCTGTATACATCAGTTACGTCGCTATGTTTGCTTAAACCTTGGCGCAAATATCGAAGCAAAAACAACGCGGAAGCAGCAGCAGCAACAACAATAATAATAATGGATGACTTCGCGTTTGTACAGCTGCTGCTTCTCGCCGCTTAAAAATGGTGATCTTCCGTGGTCTTGTTATTGTTGTTGGTCTTAACAACTCCGCCCCCCGCTGACGTAAGCGGTTCTTTCCTCTGGCCCAGCAGAGAGTTGGTGCTAGCCTGGAACCGGTTTTTCTGGCCCCAGAGCCAGTTCTTTGTCAGTGGAAACAGAAAATCCGGTTCCAAACTAAGCACTGGCCCCGAACCAGCCCTGGAACTGCTTTGGTGGAAAAGGGGCAATTGTCATCCCATTGATTGAAAACACCTGACTCTAATTTCACCTTTAAATTAACTGCTAATCCTAGAGATTCACGTACTTTTCCCACTCACAGATATTGGATCATTTTCCTCAATAAATAAATAAATGACCAAGTATAATATTTTTGTTTCATTTGTTTAACTGGGTTCTTCTTATCTACTTTTAGGACTTGTGTGAAATTCTGATGACGTTTTAGGTAATATTTATGTAGAAATATAGAAAATTCTAAAGGGTTTACCACTGTATGTTTCACTCAGGATTTTGTGAAACTATGGTCAGTGGACCTCACTTGGGGGCATGCTCCCTTGTAAGATAATTTTGTTTATTTTAAAGTTAAATGTATCAAACTGGTGCACTTTGAGAGCAAAATTAAGAGTTTAGCTCGATGAAGAACTTGCTCAAAACAATTTTGTGCTGTAGTAATTTAAGCATAAACACACTGGTTGTAATGCCACAGCAAAAAGGCCACACCCGCAAATCATGGTTAAGGAGTTTAACAGTTCATAAACGGTTAAAAAATGACTAGAGCATACATTTCAGCCCTCAAAGGAAGGAAGCAGAAGTGGTTACCTGTGTTTAATTGGTTTATTTTTTGTATTTTTGTATTTTTAGAAAATATTGAATAGAGAACATGCAAACTAATGTCAATTTAGCCAAAAATAAACCTATTTTGAACTTTGGTTAGAGCATGTGCTTGTATTTTGAATGACGAATACATGCTACCAGATGTGTTAGCAGCTTTTCTTACTCAAATAAGCTAAACCTCTACAAATTCAACAGCTCGTTGTTTTAAAGCAAGGAGATGAGAGTCTGACATTCTGCTGTTAATGTTCCCTAACTAAGCTAAAGTTTGAATACTAATTATCAATGCAAACTTCTGCATTGATGTTATCTGTTTGCTGTCTTAAATTGATAACCATGGTATTGTGTTTGGACTTGTGGATGACTGTAGTAGATACTGTAAAGTTAATGTTATCAGTCTCAAATCAAATGGTGGTGTGTTCTGAAAATGCTTCCGCCACCATGGTCTAGGTAACTCATGGAAAACACTGTAATGAGCATTGCCTCACGTTTTTAATACATTATAAAATTACCTGTCTGATTTACCTATCTGTTTAATAATTGACGGTCTGCTGTCATGCAATCCGGGTCAAACCTTGCAAATGACCTTCTAGTCCATCATAATATGTGTAACTTTCTTCATAATCTATAACCGACTTTAATTTGGTGTGCCTTGATGTTCTGGTTTGACCTTTGATGTGCTTCTGCCCCAGCAAGCTTGAAAACCTCTGGTCCATATGACAGTCAGTTATGGTTGGGCAAGTTCCAGCAGTTTTAAATGAAGATGCAGCCTAGCCTATAGCTATGTTTTAATGTCCATCTTAAGCTTTTCATTCTGCTCCTCGAAAATAGCATTGTGGGCCAATTCAGGATGCTGATGGCCAAACAGTATGTTGATTTTTTTTTTTAATTTACATTTGTAAGCCTATGTCTCTAATGCCTGCTTTTTTTTCCCTCAAATTTTTGGCCCCTCCTTTAATTTTTGACCCTTTTTTTGTTCATGGATTTTGTTTCATTGCTACGCACTGTTTTTGCATTAGAGTAGAATGTTAATGCACATTAACTAACATGGTTGTGATTTGACCAGTGAGAACACACGCATGCTGCCACATGATCCTGAAATGACAGGCCCACAGAGAGGGCTGGTAAAAAGACAGCAAAACAAAATCTCTGTTCATTATGGCCTGACGAATAAAGCGTTCCAAGGTTGTCAAGATTAAATCTTGACACACACACACACACACACACACACACCCCAAAAAAAAAAGTCTAAGTCTAAAATGTAACTACAATTTTCAGGACATGACTAAGACTAAAAGTGAATTTTAAAATTCTTTAAATTAAAAATGAACACTACTACACTGAACTAAAACAACATTAGCTCCCAAACACTTATGGTAAATAAATATTGCTTGTACAAATCCAAAATATTTTGTATAAAACCCATTTAGTGACAGAACTGACTTTAAAGTTGTGCATTTTTGTAGCTTTCTGTTTAGAGACCAAAACACAAGGGACAGATGTGTATCAGAGAGGTCTGATTCACAGCACAGCTTTGCCATGTCAGAATTAAAGCCTTTTATGAGAAACCTTTCCTTTGCCTAAATTCTGATAAAGCCTTGCCTGCATTTTCCTATAGTTACCAAATTCATCTCGGAGCTTGTCAGCTGTTTTGTGAATCTTAAGATACAGTCAAGAACCTTTTAATTCAGCCTTCATGAGGCTTAATAATATTGGCATGAGCCATCTTTCTTGTTTCTGTATATCTCATTTAAAGGCATAGATTGATTTTAGTAAAGAAAATATAAATGTGGTATTTTTCTCCAGGTATACAGGAGCATGCAATGTGAAGAATACATTGATGCCAAAAGAGAGATGCATGTGAATTGGATGAGGTGAGAAATACACCAGCTCTTGGGCCGTTTTAGTGATTTTGATTTTACAGTTCCTCATTTGTTGGAAGAACTTTATCTTCTTGCTGTCACTGATATCTCTGCCATGCTTTCTCCAAGTCTCTGATCTGATTTTTACCTTTTCTGGAATGTTGCCTCACTCTTTTAGGTATGTGAATTGTGCCCGTAATGAAGAAGAACAGAATCTTGTGGCATTTCGGTATCGAGGGGGAATTCTGTATCGTTGCTGTCGACCCATTAACCCAGGACAGGAGCTATTGGTGTGGTATGAAGAGGAGCACACCAAAGAACTCAGTCCTGCACCTACAGGAACAACCAGACAGCAAGGTGTTACTTTTGTCTAAGAGGTTATAGAGGTTATTTTCTGCATTATCTTGTGACATTTCTGAGCCTAACAGTGTTTCTGGAATGAAAGCTATTGTACAATGCAATCTGCAGTAACCAGAGCACTCCCCCAGAGGACTCATTTTGGCATGTTCCACCAACCAGGTAGGTTTTCTCTATCATATGACAGTAACCAACCAGAGAGGGTAAAGTCACCCCACTGCAATATCCTGCTATTGCGAAACTGACTATATAGTAAACCACAAAATACTGTTGCAGTTTTATTCATCAGGCACAATTTAACCAGAAATAGCGTAAAATGCGTAGCCTGTGGATCCCAAGTGGTACAGCAGAAAACTGTTGCCCCCGTCATCCTCCCCATAATCCAGATATTGCCACTTTCGAATCCTGATGATGCCACAGTCATCTGTGGTTGGGAGCTCAAGAGAGCAAAATTGTCTGGGCTCTCAGGGAGGGAGAGATGGTATGCTGTCTCTTCCCTGCCCTGTCAGTTATACTAGCCAGTCATGGGTTGTTTGGTTTGGTTTATTTATGGATATAGGAAGACAAAGGGTATCCAAGGGATTACATGTAAAAGCGTAAAACACTTATTTCCAACATGGTCCCTGGTGGAAAAGGACAAGACATACAAACACATGCAACAGATATCACATATACATTCACATTCCTAAGTCATCTAATTCTCTACTTTATTCCACAAAAAAACCCTGACCTTTTGTTTAAAATCCCTTTTTGTTTCTGCCATTTTAATATTTAGTGGAAGGCTATTCCATAACATAATTCCTGTATAAAAGAAAGAGTTACGTGCCACGCTGTTTGCAGATGGTACCTTGCAAGAGCGGACACTTGCTCTTGTTTCATAGCTGTGTTGAGTATGCACCATTACAATTTGGGATCCCAAATACTTAGGGGCTATACCATTGATAATGTTGAACATATGATTCAATTTTAGCTGTTCAACCCTTAGCTTTACAGGCAGAAAGTCCACTTTCTTAAAATCATTAAAAGTGACATGATATCTAGATGGTTTACACAATATAAAACGGATCATGTTGTTCTGCATAACCTGCATTTTATTTTTAATTTTCACTGTCAGGCCACTGTACCATGCTGAACAAGCATAGTCAAAATGGCACTGAATAAGCGCTAACACAAGAAGTTTTTTTATTTTAAAATCTAACTGCCTTGTGTTGCGGTATAAAAATTTCAATTTGGAAGCACTTTTGTTTAATAGCTTCTCAGCAATGGAATGACCGGTCAAAGTCTGATCCAGTATTAAACCTAAATATGTAACCGTTGTCTTTGTTTGAATTTCATTGCCATTACATGTGACTTTTAACTCAGGTGCCTTTTTTATCTTGTGTTTGGTACCAAATAAAATGCATTCAGATTTCCCCACATGTAATGACAGTCTATTATCTAACAGCCACTCTCTTACATTACTCAGCTCATCAGTAAGGGTTTCTTGAATCTGAGAGATGTTTCTACCAGATACAAGTAGTGAGGAGTCATCAGCATAGAGAATTACTTCACATTTAACAGCTGCTGGCATATCATTTACATAAATAAGAAATAACAAAGGGCCTAAAATTGAGCCTTGGGGCACCCCACAAGATATTTGCAAAGGTTCTGACAATACTCCATCATAATCACAGATTTGACTTCTATTTGATAGGTATGATTTGAACCACTGTAATGATGCCTGGCCAAAACCCATGCATTGCAACTTAGATAAAAGAATTGAATGGTCCACAGTGTCAAACGCTTTCTGTAAATCCAATAAAACCATGCCAGTATAATTTCCTTTTTCACTTTCTTGTCTGATGTAATCACATAGGTGTGAGAGGCATGTGTCAGTGGAGTAAGCAGATCTAAAACCAGATTGGAGGTCATATAGCAAGTTGTTCTGGGACAAATACCTCTCCATCTGATCAAAGACCACTCTCTCCAAAATTTTGGACAAAGTTGGCAGAATTGACACTGGTCTATAGTTTTTAACATCTGTCCTACTATTTTTTCTTGAATAGAGGGAGTACCCTGGCCCATTTCATTTCAATTGGCACTTTACCAAGTTGTGTAGACAAATTTATAATATGTGCAATAGTGCCCCCTACAACATTAGCACTGTCCTTAATGAATCTGGCTGGAATTTGATCCATGCCAGTGGCCTTGTTGGTGGATAAGGATGCTAACATCTCCCCAGTCTTTTCATTTGATATTGTGCAAAGATCAAATGAGTCAGGTGATATGTCTTTGTAAATGGACCTCAGAAAGGATGCCCCAAAATTCCCAGATCCTATTGGTAGATGTGAAGCCAGACTGGCAGCGACCGTAGTGAAAAACCTATTAAAATGATTCGATATAACCTTTTTGTCAAAACAAATCGCATTGTCAATATCAATCCCGGTGTTGCAGCTGCTACTATTTGATTTCCCAGCACCAATGTCTTTAAGGATTTTCCACAGTTTCTTTGGTTGGTGGATATTGTCTGACACTGCTTCAGCATAGTAATCAGCTTTAGCTTTCTGTATATGATATCTTGCTTGGTTCCGGTTATATACATATTTATCAAAATCATGTTGAAGATTGGACTTAGAGTATTTTCTGTAATAGTGATCTCTCTGTCTTATTAAATCAATTATTTCAGTCGTCATCCATTTGGCTCTCTTTTGCTTTACTCTCATCTCTCTCATTGGTGCAACCATGTCCAATGCTGCTAAAAACTTCCATGCCTGATCAGGGTCCTTACTGACCATAACTTTACTCCAATCCTGATCAGCAAGTTTTAGCTCAAAAGCCTCCTTAGAATATTGTCTTGGACGTCTTATCTTTATGGAATGATATCTTGATCCTAATTTACCCTTAGATGTCTTACGAGTACAGAAAATAACTTTATGGTCACTGAGACCAATGTCCAATATCCCAGAGCAGCAGATTTTTTTACTATCAGTAACCAGTATCAGATCCAAATTAGATTTAGTGTGCATATCTACTCTGGTTGGCTCAGTTATAAGTTGCTGTAATTCAAACACCTTGCAGAAATGTAAAAACTTAAGAAGTCCATTTTTAGTGGTCAGCAACAGATTTGTATTAAAATCACCCAAAAGGATGCATTCTTTCTCCATCAACACATTACTATCAATACACACTGATTCTAAAAGTTCATAAAAGTCATTTTGTTTTGGGGGTCTGTAACACGCACCCACCAAAATCGGCTTTGGTTTGGGCAGTCGAATTTCAACCCAAGCAGTTTCCAATGAGTCTATCTGTAAGTCCGGGCAAGGGGTGAATGATAAATCAGTCCTAATAAAGAGACATACCCCCCCTCCGTTCCTTTTGTGGTCTCGGCGGTAGCAGTTGAAACCAGGCAGTTTGATCTCACCGTCTTCAATGGAACTGTCCAGCCACATCTCAGTCACAGCAATCACTGCGGCTTTTGTCCTTGCGATGAACTGCCTTAACTCTTCAATTTTCGGAAGTAAACTCCTTGCATTAAGGTGAATAAAATGTAGCCCTTGTA
Source organism: Neoarius graeffei (assembly GCF_027579695.1). Classification (NCBI taxonomy): domain Eukaryota; kingdom Metazoa; phylum Chordata; class Actinopteri; order Siluriformes; family Ariidae; genus Neoarius; species Neoarius graeffei. Next base: position 5,024,167 of record NC_083587.1, read on the forward strand.
GGTACCATGCGCCATCTTGTGTCTAAGAACTACAACTCCCAGCCAACTTCCGCGTTGACCTACGTCACGCCTGGGCGGGACCACTTACATCACCTCCTCCATGATCTTCAAAAATGCTTGGAAGACTCCATTTTGTTATCTCTGGTGTCTGAACTCAGCGAGGAACAGACCATAAAGAGATGCTCACCATCGGACCGTCCGAAACCACGACTCTTTCTTGCAAGATCCATGCTTCAGCGCGTTTCCCCGTTCTGTTTACCCTTGATCACGGTAGACTCCGGAAACACGCGCGCTTTAACTCAAGCGAATTATAAACTGGTTTTCAGTTATTCTTTTCAATTATTCTTTTAAGTACATATGAAAACTGCAAGCAAAAGGCAGTTTTTCTTTGTTTTTCATCTGTTCGGGAAGCAGCTGGACCCTCCTGAACCCATGCACAGTGCTGAACAGAGCTCTCCTTCTCACGAGCTACGAAGCCTCTTCAAAGAACCTCCTCTCCTCCCTACAGAAGTTTTTCCAAAGCTCCAGGAAGACTCTGCTTTCTTCAAAAGACGAGACTTTTGAAGTAAGACTGGCATTGGGCAATAAGACTAGTTTTAGAAATTATTCACTTAGTGTGAAGTTATATGCAGGAAATGAAGTGTGCACACTGAATTTTAATTTTTATCATTTGTTATTGTTGATTTAAATTGGTTAATCAATAAGTTTTTGCATGTTCTCTCTCCTTCCTAACATTCTAATTTCATTACTCACACATATCTTGGCCTCATCAAGATTTCAGTAAATTGAATGATACTATAGAGCTAGGGGTGAGCGGTCTGGAAGAGCTTTTGTCTCCATACTAGGCCTTAAACACGTGGCAAACCCCTCCTCCTCTCTTTTGTCTCCACACTAGGCCCGTATCTCAGCTTTAGATAATATCCTGAGTCCTGATTCAATTCAACCTTTATAGCAAATTCTCCTGTGCTTACATTTAAAGCCATATATATATATATATATGTACCACGGATGACCGTTTGAATGTATTTTAATTGTTAACTTTAATTTTAACACACACCCACTAGGCCTTAAACACGTGGAAACCCCTCCTCTTTTCCTTTGTCCAGTTAGCCTACAAAGCTAATCACTTGGAAAGCACATGGTAGCTAGCATTCCCTTTGTCTAGTTAGCCTACAAAGCTAAATCTGCTTACACACACACACACACATTCTGTTCATAGAAGATTTCATTCTGCTACGATTCAATTATTCAAATTTCTTTTTTTTTTCCTTTTATTTTTACTTTTTATCTTTGTTATAATAAACTACATTATTATTGGAATTTTGTGTTGTGTCTGTCTGCTGTTTCGATACTTTTGAAGTCGCCCACATTGCAAAAGAACTATTAAGGTGTATATGAATATTGGATGCAGCTTGGTAAGTGATCAAAATTCTGAGTTATATCAAATACTGGTATGATTCACTAAATGATTCGCTAGATGATTCACTAGATGATTCACTGAATGATTCATTTCAAACGATTCAATGAGACTGATTCCATGGTATGATTCAATTCAGATGAGTCAAATTAAATGATTCAATGGGATTGATTCAATTTAATTATTAAAGATTGATCACTTGACACCAATCTACATACACATAAGCATAATTACACCTACATAAATTGGTGCCCCGTGTGAGGAGATTGGTTTGTCGACTTCTTGAGTATTGTTGCAACAGGTAAACTATCAGTTGATTCAGCAACTGCTAAGGTATATCCCCAGGTGTGTTAAAATGGTTAACAGGAGTGTGATAACCATATCACAAATTCTAACAACCTATTGATAACTTAGGATAAGAGAACATCTCCAAACAAAACAAACCTTGTTAATTAATTAATTACATAGTTAATATGTAATCTGTTAATCTGCACTGTTGAAGAACGACTCTTGCTGTCTTTACCAGTAAAGAAAGGAGGTCTAGCAATACCTATCTTTACTAATATCACAGACTTTGAGTATGCAAATTCTCGGTCAGCAACTGTGTAACTGTAGTTACAAATATCAAGAATCAAGACAGCACAGCGCGGATGGATCATGAGCTATTGAAGCAGACCAGAAAGAATTTTGTGAAAACCAGAGAGGAACAACACAAAGCCACTTTACAGCAAGTCCGTGAAAAGATGAATAAAGAGCAACTAAGAGCAAATGACCTAAACATGATGAAGGGAGCCTCAAGCTGGTTAACTACCCTACCAGTACAATCAGAGAACCTCAACTTGAGCAAAAGAGAATTCTATGATGCTCTTTGCCTTAGATACCGTTGGACTCCAAAGTATCTACCAACAACGTGTGCTTGTTTTGATGTCGACCACGCCATGTCATGTATGAAAGGCAGTTTTATACATAGACGCCATGATGAAGTAAGAGATCTTTTTGCAGATTTACTTAACAATGTATGTCAAGATGTTGAAATCGAGCCACAACTGGAAACGCTAACCGGCGAAGCTTTGCATAGTAGCGCCAACTCATCAGATGAAGCCAGGCTAGATGTCTGTGCAAGAGATTTCTGGATAAGGGGGCAACAAGCATTTTTTGACGTAAGGGTGTTCAACCCATTTGCTAAGAGCCACTTGAACCAGAAACTAGAAACAACATTCTCCACCAACGAGAATGAAAAGAAACGCCAATACAACCAACGCGTTATACAGATTGAACAGGGCTCCTTCACCCCTTTAGTCTTTACCCCCTATAGAGGGAATGGAAGGGAAGCGGAACGTTTCATTAGCGAATTATCGATTAAAGTTTCAAGGACAAAAGGACCAAGATTACAGTGCTGTCCTACACTGGCTAAGAGTCAAACTGTCACTCATTCTTATCAAATCAGCTGTATTAAGTCTTAGAGGATCGAGAACCATTAAGAAACTGAACAATTACTTTGAAAATGCGGATATAGTCAAAAATTATCGAATCGAGTAGTTTATTTCAATTTTGTGGATAGTATATATTTTGATCCCTGGACAGGGTTTTAGAGTTTTTATTCAATATATTTATTTGTATGTTGTAGTTTTATTTGTTGAGAGATATTGTTAATAAATGTATTATTATTATTATTATTATTATTATTATTATTATTATTATTATTATTATTTAAAAAAATTTAAAAAAATTATATTTAATATTAATTAATAATAATTGATTAATAATTGACTCATTGATTGATTAATTACCCAATACCCAATCTAAGTAAAATGGCATCCCCTTGTGCCTCCGAGACTGAAGACAACGAGCAAGACGTGTCTCTTTTTGAGGTCATCGCAGACCTCATTCACTGCTCTGACTCCGAAAGGGCAACCATTAGGGGCATGAGTAGGCATGATTGCCAAGCTAACATAATCAACTCAATAACACAAATGAGAGATCCAAAGAGAACAACAATCAGTGTCCAAGATGCACGAGGTAAACTATTCCTGTTACACTTCCAGGATACTGATCAAGAGATCAGATCCCTCTGCGGAGAAGTTGGTAGACTGACCTCCAGCAACGCCGAGCTGGCAGCCGAGGTCAATGATCTATATAGGGAGCGTAGCCTCTTGAAGGACTCCCTTGATGAGTGCACTGAAAGGCTAGAGAAAGGCACCGGAAGGGCTGCCAAGGAGCAGAACCCCAAAGAAGGGCGCGAGGGGCGTGAGAGACCCCCAACCATGCGTCAAAGTTTAGCATGGGAAGAGGCGTCCGAACCGGACACCAAAGATTACCTGGTCGAGCACCAGGCATCCCGCCAAACTCCATCAACTCGCTACACGACTCCGTCGTCGTCTAGCCAGGGTGGAGTCGCCCTGCGCTCATCCCGAGCCCAGGTCCGTAGCACACCGAGGTCAGTGCGCTACAGCTTCCCTGATCCACCTTCGGGTGAATCAGACTACGACTCTCGTGCGGAATGGGAGCAATTCCAGAGTAGCTCAGATAGTGAGCCCTCAGGAGAGCGAAGGAGGTCGCGTAAGGACACGCACCAAGCCCTCCGCATACGGCAAATTGACCTACTTGCCAAAGATATCGAGCGATTCGATCCCGATAATAAAAGAACCAACGTAAATGATTTACGAGAAATTGACCGATGCCTGATGGACCTACTGAGAGCCACAACGCGAGAGAAGCTTAAATTGGTGTGGAAGACCTCCAGTAGCAGCGTCCATGCCTTTTTAGAGATACTACCACCAAACGTTCGCGATAGTTATTCGAAACTTCGCAATTACACGAGGGAAGAATATGCGCCGTACACGGATGAAACCTCCGTGACATTGTGTGCATTACAAATCAAACAAAAACGGTATGAGGCACCTCGTGAATATTATTGACGGTTACATGCTGCCTATTTCCAGGGTAGCAATGCACCAGGTTTAGAAGAAGATAGAGGTTTCAAATCCCTCTTCTTACATAACCTCCACCCAAGCGTGCAGACCCATGTCACACTGACGTGTCGACAAGGTTTCTACTCGATGAGGGACACTAGGCAGCTAGCCCAAATGACCTGGGAGACCATCGTCAAACCCACAAATGGAAACGATGATGAACCCAGAGTCCTTAGCCTCCAGGGTGAGAACAAGCCCCCGCTAACCTTAGAAGGAAGCGAAGCTCCAAAAGGGGGACCCACCTGGAGAAACTACGGTCCAAACCGCCCCTTGCCGAGCCATCACCAAGGTGAGTGGGAGAATCGGCAAGGTAAGGCCAGGAGAGACCGATGGAAAGGCCACAGTGACCATGGCAACCGCTCATCAGATGAGAATGGTCATAAGGAACAAGGCGGTAAGCAGCAAAACCGTCATCCCCGCTCTGACCAGAGATGGCAGGAGCGTTCCGACCGTAACACTAAACGTAGGAGCAAAGGTAGCCGACACAGTGACTCGGACCAACCTGATGAGTCCCACTCAGAGCTGGACTCTTTGAAGGCCTGCTTGGCTGAATTTAGAAGACTGTTACAGGAACAGTCAAATTCCTCAACTGATAAAACCAAAGAGCCCAAGAAAAATGACAAAAGCTGTCCGTTAGCATGACTAGGCCAGGACCACGGGCATATCTCGTGAAAGGGGGAGGAGATCCCTCTGAAACAGCAGGCGAGGGTCAGGATGTAGGGCCCCCCCCCCCCCCCCCCGGTGGTGAAGGCAAACCCACAAAACGCGCCTCTCACGTGTGCTAAAGTCTTCACCACCATCCCTCAGACACGGCTCTCACAAGGCGACCCAATCCCAACCAAGCCCTGCAACATAAACTTAGTCAGCTTCACACAAAACAAAACCCCACCGTCGTTGGATCCCACAAAACATGCACAAACTCGTTGCGATGAGATTAGTGCGAGCACCGATCAAACAAGCGCTACGCGAGATCAAATTTCCGATGAACTTCAGTTCATGTCTTTGCACACCGAGTCCGGTGTCGAAACACCCGACATCGCGACTCCCCCTAGTGGCCACAATTCTTTGAAAAACCTCCCTCTATCCATCGACTCAGACACAGCCACCCATTTCACTGCTGGTGTAATGGCTGCGCTGTGGAACATGTTAGGCGTTGAGGCGAAATTCCATATCGCGTACCACTCTCAATCCTCTGGTCAGGTTGAATGAGCCAATCAAACCATTGTGAGCATGCTGCAGAAGTATGTCACAAACCATGGTAAAATTCGGGACGTGAAACTTCCCTTGGTGCTAAGGGCCATTCGGTCCACCCCTCATCGCACCACTGGAGTCACACCTTTTGGGATGATGACTGGGCGAGAGACGGTTCTTCCCCTGCATCTCCTATACAAACCAGAGACCATGAGCGTCGCCACTGCATACACCGCACATCAACATGTCGCCGACCTACGACGCCACCTACAATCCACCTTTGCATGGGCCCAAAAGAATCTCAAAACAAGCGTGAAGGGACAAAAGGCCTACTACGATCGGAAAGTCTCCCATCACGAATACCAAATAGGCGACAAAGTCCTCTACTTCAACTTTGCCAAGCCGGTAGGAGTCTCAAAGAAGTTCCTACCACACTGGTCAGGACCTTTCGAGATCGTGGGAAAACTGTCCCCCGTCGCGTACTGCATTAGGACATCCAGGCCTAATCAGACGCTCTCCTACCGATGGGTTCATAGCAATCAAATCAAACCTTTTGAACAGTCCTCACTCCAAAAGGGGGTGGACGATAGCTAGGCCCATCCTGTCCACCTAGTTTGTATGCCTCACTCACCCTTAAGCATACACTAACACTCCCGATCACATTTACCAACCCAATAAAATAAAAAACCCTTTCTGTATGTTACAGAATGGACTCCCTCAGAATCCTGTGCATCCTCCTCACCCTACAACTGAGTCAGTCAAGTGAGGTGGTGGAGCCTGGCCCCCCAGCTGGCATCATCCTGCAGGAGGCTCCTGGGCTCCTTCTTACAAACTGTCGCATCCACACTCAACGAGTATACGCCCGGCTAGACCCATGGGCCGTATACCGCAAACACCTCAAGTCACTGCTACATTCGACCGATGATAACGGACCAAAGGGCGAGATATCTAATGTAGTTGAACACGCTAAATGCACCACTACCCACATGCTAGAACAGTTACAAAAATTCATAGTCACCGAGGAAGAGCTGAGCGGTAAAACATGTCAGAAAAGGTTCCTCGGGGGTTTAATTATCGGTGCATCTGCCATTGGGTCCTTGTTCTCTATTGGTCTCTCTGCAGCCAACTCAGTCAGTTTGAGTACGCTGAAAAGAGAAGTTAGCATTCTGCAAAAGGAAATGCCAGAGATCTGAGAGAAACTGCTTGCCCAACAAGAAGAGCTGCAGGGCTTAGGCAAATCCCTGCAGGGAACTATACTAACCATTAACATGCATACTGATCTAATCTATAGCACTATGCAGACTGTAGACAAATTGGCTGAAATAATCAAGAACGAGATCAAATACGTCAGAGTAGTCAGGGATTTAATGCAAGATCTGCTTAGGGAAGTTGGTGATTCGATCAGTTCCCTGAGTAGTGGCAAGGTCCCATCGTATCTCGCACCCCTTAACTTGGTGGAGAATATACTAAAATCCACCACTACTACTAATGTGCATTCCTCGCAAATACACCTGGCCTATAGTCTTGGCAGTGCTATCCCCATTTTTGTGAGTCCACAAGATTTAGAGATAGGTTTCATACTAAATCTACCCATCATTGAGAAAACCAACATATATAGACTCAAGTCTGTCCTCAACGTGGGTTTCTGGAAAAACAATGTCCGTATACACATACAGACACCACCCATGGTAGCATACCATGACGACAACCCCTCTGTCTACTTTATTCCCAACCTAGAGATGTGCCCCTCCACTAAAGACATCCACTGGGTCTGCCCAAGCAACCTATTCATTAGAGACACTACAGATCGCCTGCGTGGATTGAGGGCGAAAGCGCCCGAACAAAAGTGTGTAGGTCAAATATCCACAAAGGACGAGGATATGGAAACTAGAGTAGAGAGAGCTGGTAGTCGGTGGGTTGTTAACACTCCAAAAACTGAAATCTTGATGTCATACAACCAGCACAACACAGCCACAAGAATGAAAATCCCAAACCAAACGGTGTTCCTTAGTGTACCACAGGGAGCCACCATTCACATAGGTGACATCACCCTACACCATCTTAGTACTGACAGGTACGATTCGGAGATTGAGATGATAGATGCATTCGAAGGTTATGATCTTGAGATCAGTAACACCCTCCAACAGCAACTGCTGGTTGAAGGGACCAAAACGGTGAAATTTAGTTTAGGTCAGAATGGAATTTCGACCATAGTCTCCCAAAACCGGGTCAGAGAGTCACCTGACCTAGAATTTACCATAAGTCTGATTGTTTTGGGACTTATTCTCAATGGCTGGATCTTTTCCGCTGGCATCGCATGCATGCTACACAAACGAATAGCGACACTACACGCCAGGCTGGGTAAGGGGGTCTGCGTCCCTGACAGCTTTGGCCACAGTAGCGCACGCTTTCTGGCCAAACCACCTGCTGCTGTTACCTTGCCAGAAGATTAGGTTTAACACCCTAACACTAACACCTCTTTTCTTTACTCCACTTCCTCTCTTTTCTCATTTTATTATTTTCTTTGAGTAGGAAATGAAGTATATATGTAGTGTTCACTGTTTGAATTTTGAGGTAACCCTAATCTAGTTAGATAGTGATTATATGCCCAAGTGCCTCTACCTCCAACTGTCTCACTGGAACTCACAAGTTTACACAGTCTTCACAGGACACCATGAACTGTACAGAACAAGTCTACCTCAAGGACTATGGACACGGCGATGGTACGATATGGTGCTCTCAGTGCTACGACTCCGTCATACCCCTGAGACCAAAAGGGGGAATGTAGGTACCATGCGCCATCTTGTGTCTAAGAACTACAACTCCCAGCCAACTTTCGCGTTGACCTACGTCACACCTGGGCGGGACCACTTACATCACCTCCTCCATGATCTTCAAAAATGCTTGGAAGACTCCATTTTGTTATCTCTGGTGTCTGAACTCAGCGAGGAACAGACCATAAAGAGATGCTCACCATCGGACCGTCCGAAACCACGACTCTTTCTTGCAAGATCCACGCTTCAGCGCGTTTCCCCGTTCTGTTTACCCTTGCTCACGGTAGACTCTGGAAACACGCGCGCTTTAACTCAAGCGAATTATAAACCGGTTTTCAGTTATTCTTTTCAATTATTCTTTTCAGTACGTACAAAAACTGCAAGCAAAAGGCAGTTTTTCTTTGTTTTTCATCTGTTCGGGAAACGGCTGGACCCTCCTGAACCCGTGCACGGTGCTGAACAGAGCTCTCCTTCTCACGAGCTATGAAGCCTCTTCAAAGAACCTCCTCTCCTCCCTACAGAAGTTTTTCCAAAGCTCCAGGAAGACTCTGCTTTCTTCAAAAGACGAGACTTTTGAAGTAAGACTGGCATTGGGCAATAAGACTAGTTTTAGAAATTAGTTATTCACTTAGTGTGAAGTTATATGCAGGAAATGAAGTGTGCACACTGAATTTTAATTTTTATCATTTGTTATTGTTGATTTAAATTGGTTAATCAATAAGTTTTTGCATGTTCTCTCTCTCTCCTTCCTAACATCCTAATTTCATTACTCATGCATATCTTGGCCTCATCAAGATTTCAGTAAATTGAATAATACTATAGAGCTAGGGGTGAGCGGTCTGGAAGAGCTTTTGTCTCCATACTAGGCCTTAAACACGTGGCAAACCCCTCCTCCTCTCTTTTGTCTCCACACTAGGCCTGTATCTCAGCTTTAGATAATATCCTGCAGGGTTTTTTCTAGAAAAATTTAGTATGAGGGTGCTCACCATGGCGAGGGAGCGAAGCGGGGGGATGGTGCCGGTTGTCCCCCCCCCCCTCTCCGCCATGCAAAGCCTTTGAAAAATTGAGGCTACAATGGGATATTCTGAGGCTATCTGAGAGGGAAATTGTAACAAATTGTCTGTCAACATTGAAAAAGAAAGAAGTAATCATCTTCTGTCCCGGACAGTCTTTGGCTTTCTTCCGTTTTGTGCCGCGGGATGACATCTTTAAATGCCCAAGTGTCAACAAACACAACTCGCAAACTACTTCTGTCAAAAGCTCCCGCGCCGGTGGGTGAAAGGTCATTCAGTCTCGCTCTACAAATCAGCTGACCTTGTATGTAACCCATGTCAAATCTCGCGAGAGCAGCCGCGACAAGTAAACAAACATGGCGCCTCAGTCTGGAAAACGCCAATTCGGATTGTTTTTGCACCGTCTGGCGGTGTATCTACTATGATTAGAATATTTTTGGAGTAATTATAATGTATTTGATGATCAGACACATTGTCACTTGGTGTTGCTGGGATGTTTTCACAGAGAAACGATCGTTTTGAGAAAGATTACATGTTGTGCAGTAGCATACAAGTGCATGGCCTAAGTGTGACTTGGGGTTCAGTTGGCATTTCGGTACGAGGGCGCACGCCGAGAGTAAGAGGGCGCAGCGCCCCTGTTCCCCAGTTTAGACGAAAGCCTGTCCTGAGTCCTGATTCAATTCAACCTTTATAGCAAATTCTCCTGTGCTTACATTTAAAGCGTGGAAACCCCTCCTCCTTTCCTTTGTCCAGTTAGCCTACAAAGCTAATCACTTGGAAAGCACATGGTAGCTAGCATTCCCTTTGTCTAGTTAGCCTACAAAGCTAAATCTGCTTACACACACACACACACACACACACACACACACACACACACACAGTCTGTTCATAGAAGATTTCATTCTGCTGCCATTCAATTATTCATATCTTTTTTCCTTTTATTTTTACTTTTTATCTTTGTTATAATAAACTCCATTATTATTGGAATTTTGTGTGGTGTCTGTCTGCTGTTTCGATACTTTTGAAGTCACCCACATCGCAAAAGAACTTTTAAGGTGTATATGAATATTGGATGCAGCTTGGTAAGTGATCAAAATTCTGAGTTATATCAAATACTGGTATGATTCACTAAATGATTCACTAAATGATTCATTTGAATGATTCATTTCAAACGATTCAATGAGTGATTCCATGGTATGATTCAATTCAGATGAGTCAAATTAAATGATTCAATGGGATTGATTCAATTTAATTATTAAAGATTGATCACTTGACACCAATCTACATACACATAAGCATAATTACACCTACACCCTCTTTGATTTAAAAGTTCCAAGGACGTATCCCCTTTCTCGATCAGATGCATCCCCACCGAAAGATGCATCATCCTCTCGCGTAAAATCCAGGATATCAGGGGAGCACATTTCATGCACACAACAGGCATTACACACCAGCTGAATGTTTGCCTGCGCTTTGACGGCCAAAGTGTATGTTTTACGGTCTATGTTTGCACATTTTATGTGAACAAACTCGTCACACAAATCACAAGCAATTGCATTTGCATTCGATCTCACAGTCTTCCCACAGTTAGGGCATGGACACCTAGGTGTTTTGCAGGTGGATGGTCCAGGGCAAGGATGAACATCCCCGCATAGCAGCAAACTTTCTGTGACAACCAGTAGCATAACATTTATCCTTACTTCTCCAACATTTCTCCTCCTGGTGCGTTGTTTGTTGGGGGCATAATGGAACGGTCAGATTAATTTATTAAACAGTTGGTGATGTCCGAAGGGTATTTGACTGGAATGTTTGTTACCAGCTGATTCAACAAACAAACCTGCTTCCGTGTTTTTGCTAGCCGCAAATGAGTTGTACAGTCCTACGATTTGACAAAACGTCAGCAGGAAAAGTAGGATAAACTGTCCGTTGGCCATTTCATTCACCAACTTGACAGAAAAAAGTCTCTAAAACTTTAAAAACATTTAAAACTTTACCGCGCGGCTGACAGCGCTCTCAGCGCTGGGTGTGTGTGAGAGCACATATTAATAGAAATTGAGTGGATTGGGTTTTCCTCCGAGTGTGCTTTCTCCCTCCTGACATTGTATGAGTAAAATATGCGGTCAGCTGGTCAACTGGTATTACTTATCTCAGAGGAAGCACGTGATGGCCCTCCCTGGTTGGTAGCTGTTATGTGATACTGGACCATACTTGACCATGGCTAAATTAGGGAGAAGACTGAGGAGAAATCAAGGGGGGAAAAAAAGGCCCTGTCACAGGAAACACACACTATTGTATAATGCTGTCCGACCTCCCCATATTACAGAAACGGGGGGGGGGGGGACACATTATAATACTGTAATATGTCCCTGATGTGGGTGGAGTACATAAGCATGGCAGGGAGGAGCTGATGTTCTCACACACTTTATTTTTACTATTTTCGTTGCTTTTCAGCTTCATTCACTCACTCGCTGCTCACACACAGACACACACGTGTTCTGGTTGGGAAAGCGCCCTTCTCTTCGCTCTCCCTCCTTTTCTAACCTCCACTGTCACTGCAACAAACACACACACAACATTTAATTGACAACAGGTGCATTGACTTTGACACTCACCTTCCCTGGCCCCACCCTCCATTCACAAACTGACGCTAGGCCACGCCCCCACTGCCACATAACCCCCGACAGGATATGAATTCCGCCACCAGCATCTGTGCCTGTGGACTACCTTGAATTTAAAAGGCGAGAGGGCGAGATACCAACAGGTGATCCGCGCATTGGCGTGGTTCATGATGTACAGCACGGGATGTTCCTCGCCCTCCACCTCCTGGGACAAAACAGCCCCCAGCCCTCTGTCCAATGCGTCCGTCTGCAAAATAAAAGGGAGAGAGAAGTCAAGGGAGTGTAAAAGTGGCCCCCCACACAGTGCAGCTTTTACCTTGGTTGAAAGCCTGTTGGCACTGTTCCGTCCACTGGACCAGATCTGGTGCTCCCTTTTTAGTGAGATCAGTCAGCAGGCTGGTGATGTCCGAATAATTCGGTATGAACCTATGATAGTAGCCAGCCAGCCCCAGAAACGGCCTCACTCCCTTTTCAGTCTTGGGCAGGCTGCAATCGGTGCAGTTTTGTCAATTTGGGGATGCACCTGCCCATGACCTCAAGTGGAAACCCAGATACTATACTTCCACTCGCCCAATTGCACACGTTTTCAGGTTAGCTCTGAGCCCCGCACAGCTTAGCAAGTCTAGGACGGCCCTAAAGTGTTCAAGGTGCTGCTGCCAATCATTGCTGTATACGTATCATAATGTCATCAAGGTACATTGCTGCATACGCGGCATGGGGACGGAGGATCTTGTCCATGAGCCACTGGAACGTAGCAGGAGCCCCAAATAACCCAAAAGAAAGCATGACAAACTGGTGTAATCCAAATGGTGTGGAAAAGGCCGTTTTCTCTCTGTATAGAAGAGTCAAGGGGATCTGCCAATATCCCTTTGTTGAATCCAGTGTCGAATAAAAGCGAGCAGCACCTAACCAATCGAGCAACTTATCAATGCGAGGCATTGGGTATGCGTCGAATTTAGACACCGTGTTGACTTTTCTGTAGTCTACACAGAACCGGACCGACCTATCGGTCTTGGGTACCAGGCCCACCGGGCTGCTCCAGTCATTGTGTGACTCCTTGATTATGCCTATGTTGAACATGGCCTTGAGTTCATCCCAAACCACCTTTTTCTGTGTCCGGGTAAGGGTGGCTATGCACCACCACCCCTGGGGACATCTCAATGTGGTGTTCTATGAGGTGGGTGTGGCCGGGAAGGGGCAAGAACACGTCGGATAACTCTTTGCAACTTGGCAACCTCTGTGAGTTGGGCCAGTGAGAGGTGGACTCCACAAGGGACCGGAGTGGTTTGGGTTGTTGGTTTAGTTGTTTTTACCTCCGATCCCAGCTTCTCTGGAAGTGCCAATGCCACAGGGACCCCCTTGTTCCAATGTTTTAAGTGGCTGAAGTGGTATATTTGCAGAGCCCTGCCCCGATCCATTCGCTTCACCTCATAGTCAACATCCCCGATTTGCCGTGTGATCTCGAAGGGCCCTTGCCATTTGGCAACTAATTTGGAGCTTGAAGTGGGCACTAACACGAGTACTTTGTTTCCCGGCGTGAACTCCCTAAGGTTCCTGGGTTAAATATGTGAGGGTGTGGAGCTTTGCATGCAGGTCGAGAATGTACTGAATTTCGTTCTTGCTGGTTGAAGGTCCCTCCTCCCAATTTTCCTGCAGCACATCCAAAATGCTGCATGGCTTTCGCCCATATAATAATTAAAATGGTGAAAACCCCATGGAGGCTTATGAGACTTCTTGTACTGCGAATAACAGGGGCTGGAGCCATTTATCCTAATTACATGCATCTTCGCTTACAAACTTCCAAACCCTACTAAATCATCTGTTTGTGGGTGATGGACGCTGGTGTGGATAGATTTAATTCCCTACAGCTCACGAAGTGTGTGTGACATAAACATAGTGCCTTGGTCTGTCAGGATTTCTTTAGGAATCCTGACCCGGGAGAGAACACGGAAGAGTGCTTCCGCAACACTGCATGCCTCTGCACACAGTGCGGAGCATGGCCTGCTTCTGGATATCGTGTTGCATAGTCCACCAGAACTAAAATAAAGCAATATACTTGTACTGACTGATCTAATGGCCTGACGAGATCCATACCAATTCTCTCGAATGGGGTCTTGATTAGAGGGAGCAGGCGCAAAGGCACTTTTGGAGTGGCTGTGAGATTTACTAATTGGCATTCGTGGCATGCCGCACACCACCAACGAACGTCCCCGCAAACCTCTGGCCAATAGAACGCACCATTATTCGGTAGGGTGCATCAGTTGCCCTCACTTTCATAAAATCTGATGCATTTTTGTTTGGGTGTTCCTTTTCACCAATAAAGACATCCTGTAAAATTTTTTGACCATATTCAAAATTCTAATGGTGGCACCATGAGGTTCATTTTTTGCCAAAAAACGCTTATTTTATGTTTTCGCGTAAGGTTTGAATCACAATGTTGGACTCCATTTATTGATTTCTTGTGACCCAGAGATCATGTTAAGAACCTTTGCAAGGGATTGAGAAGCATTAATGTGATTCATAATACATTTGTATTGTTTAAAAGTAGTTGAACAATGATTCAATGAACAGCTAAAACTCAAACTGTGCTTGATAATATACACTGCTCACAAAAATTAAAGGAGCACTTTAAAGAAACACATTAGATACATCAGATCTCAATATGAAGTTGGATATCTATACAAATATCGACAGGGCAATGTCTTAGGAACAAAAGGATGCAAAGTCTTTTAATGGAAATAAAAGTTTTCAGCCTACAGAGGGCTCAATTGTGTAGACACCCTAAAATCAGAGTGAAATGAAGATGTGGCAGGCTAGTCCATTTTTTCAAAAACTTAATTTCTGCAACTCAAAATGCTTTTCAGTATCTTGTGTGGCCCCCACGAGCTTGTATGCATGCTTGACAACGTCGCGGCATGCTCCTAATGAGACGACGGATGGTGTCTTGTGGCATTTCCTCCCAGATCTGTGTGAGGGCATCCCTGAGCTGTTCTACAGTCTGAGGAGCAACTTGGCGGCGCCTAATGGACCGAAACATAATGTCCCACACATGTTCTATTGGGTTTAAGTCAGGGGATCGTGAAGGCCATTCAATTGTTTCAATTCCTTCATCCTCCAGGTACTGCCTGCATACTCTTGCCACATGAGGCCGTGCATTGTCGTGCATTAGGAGGAAACCAGGACCTACTGCACCAGCGTAGGGTCTGACAATGGGTTGAAGGATTTCATCTCGATACCTTATGGCAGTCAGAGAACCATTTCCTAGGCAGTAGAGGTCTGTGCGTCCCTCCATGGATATGCCCCCCCAGACTATCACTGACCCACCACCAAACCTGTCATGTTGAACGACGTTGCAGGCAGCATAACGTTCTCCTTGTCTTCTCCAGACTCTTTCACGTCTATCACAGGTGCCCAGGGTGAACCTGCTCTCGTCTGTGAAAAGTACAGGGCGCCAGTGGCGGACTTGCCAATTCTGGTGTTCTTCAGCAAATGCCAGTCGAGCTCCACGGTGCTGGGCAGTGAGCACAGGGCCCACTACAGGACGTCGGGCCCTCAGGCCACCTTCATGAAGTCTGTTCCTGATTGTTTGGGTAGAGACATTCACACCAGTGGCCCTCTGGAGGTCATTCTGTAGGGCTCGAGCAGTGCTCAGCCTGTTCCGCCTTGCACAAAGGAGCAGGTATCGGTCTTGCTGATGGCTTGAGGACCTTCTACGGCCCTGTCCAGCTCTCCGAGAATAACCACCAGTCTCCTGAAATCTCCTCCATGTTCTGGAGATTGTGCTGGGAGACACATTAAACCTTCTTGCTGCAGCACGTGTGGATGTGCCATCCTGGAGAAGTTGGACAACCTGTGCAACTTCTGTAGGGTTAAGGAATCGCCTCATACTGCCAGTAGAGATAATTACTCAAGCCAAAACCAGCACGAGTGAAAAATCAGCCAAAAAAGATCAAGAGGGAGAAACTTGAAATGACCTCCACATGTAAAACCAGTCCTGTTTTGAGGGTTTTCTGATTGTTGCCACTGTGGTGCACCTGTTGTTAATTCCATGAACACCAATACAGCTGAAAGTGATTAACGATGCCCTCAGCTGCTTAACCAACCAGAAAATTATCAGACAGGTTTAACTGATTTCATGCCAGGCCCAATAAAAAAAGTGTTCCTTTAATTTTTGTGAGCAGTGTATTTAGAATATGTACTAAAAATGTGTATCTAAGATATTTGGTATACTCTATAAGGTGCCGGGGCGGCACGGTGGTGTAGTGGTTAGCGCTGTCGCCTCACAGCAAGAAGGTCCTGGGTTTGAGCCCCGGGGCCGGCGAGGGCCTTTCTGTGTGGAGTTTGCATGTTCTCCCCGTGTCCGCGTGGGTTTCCTCCGGGTGCTCCGGTTTCCCCCACAGTCCAAAGACATGCAGGTTAGGTTAACTGGTGACTCTAAATTGACCGTAGGTGTGAATGTGAGTGTGAATGGTTGTCTGTGTCTATGTGTCAGCCCTGTGATGACCTGGTGACTTGTCCAGGGTGTACCCCGCCTTTCGCCCGTAGTCAGCTGGGATAGGCTCCAGCTTGCCTGCGACCCTGTAGAAGGATAAAGCGGCTAGAGATAATGAGATGAGATAAGGTGCCATAATGTTCCATGAAAAGTGATCGAAATTTTGTCATAAAAGTCATACAATAGCAGCTTTTTCCTAACTTTGAGCTGCTGGTGCCACCATTAAACTTTTGAATTTTGTCAAAATATTTCACCCAGTGTGTTTTCTTACCAAAAGGAACATAAAAACAAAAATGCATCATGATCGGAGGAACTTTTCATTTTTAGGGGCCAACTGATGCACCCTATTATTTGGGGTAGTTTTATATCCTGTCCTAGGTGTCCAGCCATGGGATTAAAGTGAGCCACAGGGAACACAGGTTCTCTATGGCTCTTAGGGATTAACAACTGGTGTTATCTGTTCACCAGTTTGAGTGTCCTGCGTCACTTGATACAGCCTGTCCTTAATAGTGAAATACAGGAAGGAGGGTGTCATATTTGGCTAGAGAGTTTGACCATCCATTACTTTCACTTGGTCAAATGCATGACGCAAATTCTTGTGTCGCAACTGCTCTAATAGGAAATCCTCAAGGGAATCCCCGAGAGAGGGAGGAGGGGCTAGCTGCTCCTTACTCTTTGCATCGCACTGATGTAGACAACTCTGTGACAGCTTCCCCAGTCAATGCCACACCGGGATCCCCCCATGACGTAGGACGCAGGACCCACCCCTTATTGTGTGTTCGATTAAATTTCTGAATCCCGGCCAATCAGTCCCCAAAATCAGAGGGTGGGTGAGACGAGGATTAACTGCCATCTTTATGCTTTTGTCCCTGAAACAGAATATGGATCGGCACTAGAGGATAATTATGAACATCCCCATGCATGCACACAACCTTCACTGCTTGTGCTGTCCCCAGTGCACAAAACCTTGCACCAGGCTTTGGTGGATTGAGGTCTGATGTATCCCCTTGGACACTTCCCGGTATACGATACGCTCTGGCCCGATAGGGGGCGGTCTCTGGTGCGTAGGGGATCCAGATCACAACTCCCACCTCCATTGTGGAGCACTGACTCTGGAGATGTCCCAGCTCCCCGCAGCGCCAGCATACCAGCCCAGACTTTCCCTCTGCACTGGTGTTATGGGCGTCACTCACCTGGGGTGGAGAAGAGACAGACTTGGAAGAAGAACATGGGAGACACCATGGGTGCGGTGGGCCGGCTGGAGGGGAGCCGCCCCCCATCTCCACAGTGGAGGAATGGGGTGGGGATGGGAAGAGGAGGGAGGGGGGAAGGAGAGAGAAAAAGAGAAAAGGCCTGCTGCTGGAACCGCTGCCAGATGGTCCTCTGCCAGCTCGATGGCTTGACCCAGTAACACCGGGCGATGACACTGGACCCACTCCGCCATTCCTTCCAGAAGACCCGCAGTAAAGTGCTCCAGTGTCACCAGGTCGATGATCCCCTCAGCGTCACAGTTGTTTGCCCTCTGCCACTGCCAGCAGGTGTCCTGGAGCTGTTGGCCAAATGCAAACGGCTGGCCGACCTTCTCTAATGTCAGCGTCCAGAAGCACTGACGATGTTCCAGGGCGTGACTGATACACTGCAGGATTCCTCACTTCAGGTCCACGTATATGAGCCAACTGTTGGTGGAGAGCTGCTGCACAGCGAGCTGCACCTTGCCGGTCAGTAGTGGAAGTAGGCATGCTGCTTGATTGGCCACCCCCATGCTTCGGCAGCTTGCTCAAAGAGAGCGATGAAGGCCTGTGGATCATCATGTGAGCCCATCTTCGTGAGGGTGAGGTGGGGAGGGTCTGCCGCAGTGGCAATCTAGGCCCCCGCCAAGACGAGCAGAACGCCTGGCAATCTTCCTGCTGGGCCAGCATCAAGGATTCAAAGCATTGCTCTTGTTCCTTCTGGAAGGCGGTCAGCACTTGATGCTGGTTCTGCTGGGTGGTAACAAGGGCATGGATGAGATCCTTAAATGGGGAGGACTGCATGTGGTGATTCCCTTCCATACTCCTGGCTTTCAGCACCACTATAGTATGTCCCTGATGTGGGTGGAGTACAGAAGCATGGCAGGCGGGAGCTGATGTTCACACGCACTTCTTTATTTTTACTATTTACCTTGCTTTTCAGCTTCATTCGCTCACTTGCTCGTTGCTCATACATGAACACACACTTGTTCTGGTCAGGAGAGCTCCCTTCTCTTCGCGCTCTTCCATCATGCTGATGTTAGAAAAGGAGGGACCCTTTTCTAACCTCCACCGTCACTGCAACAAATACGCACACAACATTTAATTGACAACAGGTGCATTGACTTTGCCACTCACCTTCCCTGGCCATGCCCCTGCTGCCACAAATACATTCAGTGCAATCCAACCAGCTGGCTGAAGAGAAGTTAGTTGAACACACATGCAGCATGCCTGAACCAAGTGAAGTTGTTAATTGGCTAATGCACATGTCAGTCAAACCCATCAACCATTATACAAATCAATTGGAACACATTTGCTTTATTTCAGGAGTATATGTGATGATGCTTATATTATCAAGCAGTTTAACAAGCAATAACATTTTTAGTATTTTTATGGAATTCAGTGATTCCACAAGAGTCATGCCATGGAGAAATAATGTTTTAATTATATTTATTTTTAGCTCCTCAAACTCTTGTAGCTGAAGAACTTCAACATGTTAAGGGACAAATAGCATCAGATGAATGAATAATTAAACAGGTGGAAGTTTGGTTGCTTTATTACAACAAACCACACCGTGGCATTCTTCAAATACTGCAGTAAGGAAATTCCTATACTACTGCAGAACTACTTGAATGCCATCTGAATCGCTGCAGTCTGCCCCTTTTTTATACGCCTACATTTTTATTTAATTAAATGACTAATGTCTTAATTTCTGGATGTTGGCTTTCTTTCTTTCATCAGTTACATTAATATGAATCAACTGCGTTTCACAAAATCCCACTATTTTTAATTTCATTAAATTTGTGTGTCATTGAAATTAATGTGTTTTAAACTTGACAACCTAATCCATATTAAAAATACAGACTTTCTTGTGTAAATGCTACTAGAAACCATTTGCAAATAAATCTATTCATATCCAGCATGATAAATAAGGCCCATTTTTGGATCTTTGAATGCAAGGGCTGAGTTTCCTTCACAATCCTGGACGAGCTGTAAATAAGGCAAGGCTTGCCATTACCGTAACTAGACTTGACATTAGATCAAACAGAAACCAACAACTCCCCCTTGGTCACTCAGACCCACGGGGCTATGGCCAATGCTGTGCATAGCTGCTGTTCTAGTACCTTTATTGAATCTACAGTACCAGTACTCCTAGTTAGAGACTGCTATATGTTAGTCCTCAAACTTTTTTTGTCTCAGTCTTGATTCATGTAGAATCTTGAATGTTTGAGGTTCAGTAAAAATGCTTCCTTACATTGGGTTAGTGTTATATTTTATAATCTTGTTGCATTTCATGTTCAATTTCTGATTTTTGTCCTTTCACTTCTCCAGAAGTAAAGAAGACTTTGCTGCAGGTCTTTTCCTGCTCCACATGTCCTCGTTACTATGCATCTCAAATTTACCTTGACAAACACATCCAAAGATGCCACGATGAAGAGTATGTGAGACTGCAGGAATCAGGAGAGATTAAATATGAGCTTCAGATCCCCTCCAAATGCTCCAGTAGTCAGCCAACATCATCTGATGCTCTCAGTTTTGACACTTCTCATAATGATATACAGAAGGAAATTCACCACAGCTCAGACTGTGGAAAGAGTTTTGGTCATCAGAATGTATTCAAGACACACCAGTGCAGTCACACAGGAGAGAAGCTGTATCACTGCTCACAGTGCGGAAAGAGTTTTACTGAACAGAGTGCTCTCCAACGACACCAGCGTATTCACACAGGAGAGAAGCCGTATCACTGCTCACAGTGTGGGAAGAGTTTTACTCATCAGAGTGCTCTCCATACACACCAGCGCATTCACACAGGAGTGAAACCGTATCACTGCTCACAGTGTGGGAAGAGTTTTACTCATCAGAGTAATCTCCAACAACACCAGCACATTCACACAGGAGAGAAGCCGCATCACTGCTCACAGTGTGGGAAGAGTTTTACTCGTCAGAGTCATCTCCAACAACACCAGCGCATTCACACAGGAGAGAAGCCGTATCACTGCTCACAGTGTGGGAAGAGTTTTACTCATCAGAGTAATCTCCAACAACACCAGCACATTCACACAGGAGAGAAGCCGCATCACTGCTCACAGTGTGGGAAGAGTTTTACTCGTCAGAGTCATCTCCAACAACACCAGCGCATTCACACAGGAGAGAAGCCGTATCACTGCTCACAGTGTGGGAAGAGTTTTACTCAGCAGAGTGATCTCCAAACACACCAGCGCATTCACACAGGAGTGAAGCCGTATCACTGCTCACAGTGTGGGAAGAGTTTTACTCAGCAGAGTACTCTCCAACAACACCAGCGCATTCACACAGGAGAGAAGCCGTTTCACTGCTCACAGTGTGGGAAGAGTTTTACTCAGCAGAGTGCTCTCCAACAACACCAGCGCATTCACACAGGAGAGAAGCCGCATCACTGCTCACAGTGTGGAAAGAGTTTTACTTGTCAGCGTCATCTCCAAAAACACCAGCGCATTCACACAGGAGAGAAGCTGCATCACTGCTCACAGTGTGGAAAGAGTTTTACTCGTCAGAGTCATCTCCAACAACACCAGCGCATTCACACAGGAGAGAAGCCGCATCACTGCTCACAGTGTGGAAAGAGTTTTACTCAGCAGAGTCATCTCCAACGACACCAGCGCATTCACACAGGAGAGAAGCTGCATCACTGCTCACAGTGTGGAAAGAGTTTTACTCATCAGAGTGATCTCCGACGACACCAGCGCATTCACACAGGAGAGAAGCCGTATCACTGCTCACAGTGTGGGAAGAGTTTTACTCAGCAGAGTCACTTCCAAACACACCAGCGCATTCACACAGGAGAGAAGCCGTATCACTGCTCACGGTGTGGGAAGAGTTTTACTAAACAGAGTCACTTCCAAACACACCGGTGCATTCACACAGGAGAGAAGCCGCATCACTGCTCACAGTGTGGCAAGAGTTTTACTCATCAGAGTCATCTCCAAACACACCAACGCATTCACACAGGAGAGAAGCCGTATCACTGCTCACAGTGTGGGAAGAGTTTTACTCATCAGAGTAATCTCCAAACACACCAACGCATTCACACAGGAGAGAAGCCGTATCACTGCTCACAGTGTGGGAAGAGTTTTACTCAGCAGAGTCACTTCCAAACACACCAGCGCATTCACACAGGAGAGAAGCCGTATCACTGCTCACAGTGTGGGAAGAGTTTTACTGAACAGGGTACTCTCCAACGACACCAACGCATTCACACAGGAGAGAAGCCGCATCACTGCTCACAGTGTGGGAAGAGTTTTACTCGTCAGAGTACTCTCCAACAACACCAGCGCATTCACACAGGAGAGAAGCCACATCACTGCTCACAGTGTGGGAAGAGTTTTACTCATCTGCGGACTCTCCAACGACACCAACGCATTCACACAGGAGAGAAGCCGTATCACTGCTCACAGTGTGGGAAGAGTTTTACTCAGCAGAGCGCTCTCCAAACACACCAGCGCATTCACACAGGAGAGAAGCCGTATCACTGCTCACAGTGTGGGAAGAGTTTTACTCAGCAGAGTACTCTCCAACAACACCAGCGCATTCACACAGGAGAGAAGCCGTATCACTACTCATAGTGTGGGAAGAGTTTTACTCAGCAGAGTGATCTCCAACGACACTAGCGCCTTCACTCAGGAGAGAAACTGCATCACTGATCAGTCTGGAAAGATGTTTACTTATTCAGTTACATTTAAAACCTACAAGTGCACCAACTTGTAGACATTGCATGATTTAAAATTGTCAAATTAAATATGGTTATTATTACAGTTTTGGCTGAAAATGACCTGTACTTTGAACTTTATTGTTCATGTTATATGACTGTTTTAAAATACGTAACCTTAGTGATGTTTAAAACAAGACTATTCTTGTTTTCTTTTGATCTTAAGTAGTCATTAATTACCACCATACAAGTGACAATTAAACTGCACCACTATTATCAGTGTAATACTGCAGCATGAGACTAATTGTTAATGGAATTTGTACTGATCAGGAGTTTAATGTACTACAATGTATAACAGAACTGTGGATCAAACCAAATGAGTATGGACCATTTGAAATGAAGCTCTTCCAGCTATATGCATCCACCTTGTCTCACTGGTAGAGGAGAAGCCATCAGTTATTTATAATGATAATCTAGGAATCATACAAAAACCTGAACAAAAATTCAGTATGTTTGAAGTTCTTTATCCTAATATATGTAGCTAAAAAAAATAATTCTACCTGGTCAATTCAGCTAATTATTATTTCCTGACCCGTGGTCTATATTCTGAAGTTCTTTCTGAATTTGCGCATTTCATCTCAAACCTGGTTGTTTATTGAGACAACAGATTGTTAGAGACGTTATTTGTTTTGATCACCTGGAAGAGACTGAGAACAGCATTCCTGTCCATTCTAGATTCAGTAGGGGTTAATGAGAGTGTCACAGGATCTAACCCTATTTTTTTGAGGTTTTTGTATGATTCCTAATCGTCACATTCTCGATCTAATACTTGCATTTGTATTAAATATAGAAAATATAGTCACACTTATACAGTCTGAAGCTCCCTCAGACCATTACCTCATCTCTTTTGAAATGTCTTAATATATGCACCTTGCATGCCATCGCATCAAAAGTACATTCGCATCAACTACTGCATAAAGTTTTATCAGTAGTCTCCCAGAGTTATCAATTTGATTGGATCCCCGTTAGACCCCACAGAACTTGATCAGCCAACTGAATGCTTACAGTCAATGTTCTGCTTTACTTTAGATAATGTAGCTCCACTTAAAAGAAAATAATTCAGGGGAAAATAAAATAAAACCTAGCACCCTGGTATAACAATCACACATGCACCTTAAAACACAAAATTGATAGTATTCCATTTAGCATGGAAGGAGAGCCTCTGGAACTACAAAGAGAAGCTTTTAATGCTGCTAGATCAACAACTCTCTCCACCCTAATAGAAGATAACAAAAATAATCTTAAATTTTTATGTAATGCTAAAGTATTATAGACTAGGTCGATTTTCAGATAATGTGACACCCCCAGGCATTTTTGAGTAAAAGTTGGCAAACAAACTTTTCTAAAAGTATTTTTTGTGCTGAATCCATTTTTGCTGTTTGCCAAGCTGTATCTCTTATGTGGAAGTCTGTAGAGCACAAAATCTAAGATAACCTCTAAAATTTCAGCAAATTCCGTTTTTTTTATTTTACATCATGTACAACAATAATGATCAAGTCTAGGAGGTTTATTTGTAGTGAGAATTATGGTACTTGTATGTGACAAGGACAATTGCACTTTCATTTCTTATTGTTGTCCTGAATATGTCTTCTTTTATCCCTATATTTCAAGCAGACAAATAGAAAATCTTACATTCCTGAGTCATTTCATTGAGGATGCAAGGAAACTGTTGCCATCACATCAGAGTTTGTAAATTAACTTCAAACTTATCCACAAGAACTTTAATTCAAAATAAAATCACTTTTTGCCATCATTTCTATTTCCATACAGTGTTTAAATATTGCTAATCATAGGGCTGGGCAATATATTGATATTTAAGATGTATCGAGATGGACAAGTATCTCGATATGGATTTTGAGATGTCGAATTAATCGAGAAAAAAGAATTACATTTTGGAATTACAGAGGTTTGGTCACCCTATCACTCTAACACCTCAAAACACTGTTAGTTGAAAGATAAGTAGCATTTAATATTGTGCAGTAGCATTTACTTGATTGCGTTTTCACATATTTCCACTGCATGCCTTCGGTTGGCTACTCCAGCGACTTCACTCAGACTGCCCGTGCTTCGATCGCCCATGCTGCAGTAGGCAAACATCTTACTACGGAGCAGCAGCACAGACAGTTTTGTCCCACAGCAGTTTAAAAACTGATACAGTTCTGTCCCTACTAGCAGAAGTTTTACTTATTTTTTATTTATTTAGGGGGATTTGAAAATATCGAGATATATATCGTATAGCGAGATATAGAAGAAATCGAGATATGTTTTTCCTCCATATCGCCCAGCCCTAGTTCATCACCATAAAACTCTATCCAAAAGCTATATAAGCCAACATTTCTGGTAGCATTTGAAATATTTCTGTCGGTAAGATCATCCATGAAGTCTGTCAGATTGTAAGAACATCATTATGGAAGCTGTGTGTAGCTTGAAGCTAGACCAGTCAATACCATTGGATACCTGCACATCAAGATGTATGAGTGCACGATGTATGTGCAAAAAGTCCCATTTACATTGCTCTGCTGCATGTAAGTGTAAAACAAGTGATGCAGAATGTAGCAATTGCTGAACTTTAGTTTAGTTAACTTCATTTTAAGATCATTGGCCAGGCATGATATCACAGTCTGTGGTATTTTTGCTGTTTTGTGAAAATTAGTCATATTGGAGGATCTTGTCATGTTGTTGTTTATAGTTTTATGTTAATATATGTTTATATGTTAAACCATCACCCTAGTTACATTACATAGTTACAGATCATTTATGTACATATGATTTTGATGTTCCTATATGGATGCATTCAAGTAAAAAAAAAAAATCAAAGTTCTGGAGGCGCCGTGGCTTGGTTGGCTGGGATGCCGTAACATAAATCCGGGGACCCAGGTTTGAGTCTGACCCAAGGTCATTTCCCGATCCTTCCCCATCTCTCTCTCCCAATCATTTCCTCTCGCCCTCTAAATGTCCTACATAAAGGCAAAAAAGACCAAAAAAATATATAAATATATATATAAAAAAAATGGATAAAAAGTTCAGTGTTCACCAAAAATATTCTGAGATAAATATTATGTATTTTAAATATTAGCCTATGGTTTTTTTTCTGTACCCAATAAATCTTCTGTCGCAATTTAAGATTTTATTTCTGAGCCAGAGCTGAGAAATTTGTTTATTTTTTTAGCCTATGAGACTGCCACTCTACTGAGTTACAAATAAAAAGACTGCCTAAATGGATTCAGCAGAAAGAATTACCCTTTATATAGTCTATTATATAGTCTATAAACTCAAGACCACGAATTTTATAATTTAATATGGTAATTTTGACCACACACACTACCTAAAGTCTGTTTTTGAGAGTTCCTTTCACCCAATTGAAGCCAAATTTGGTACTTATTTAGCCAAGAGGTATATGCAACTTTCTGCTATTTTACTTTTTTCATACTGTACAACATTGAAGAGTTTTATATTGAAATACTCGAAATATGCAAATTATATGCAAATGTGCCCTCTACTGGGCTCCACGTATGAGATACAGCTTGGCAAACAGCAAAAATGGATTCAGCGCAAAAAATACCTTTAGAAAAGTTTGTTTGCCAACTTTTACTCACAAATGCCTGCAACTCCTTATTTAAGCCCCTTTTTGCAATTCTGACCTAGTCTATTACATCAAAATTTAAGATTTTGCTAAAGCAAAATGAACTAGAAATAAGACCACCACAGAAATTGATTTTATATGCACATATGTAATCACGACCATACACACACCTTAAGTAATCACAAATGTACTCTGATTCATATAACCACACGTACAGATTTCTTTTTATGCTGATTAAATACTAATTCAAAGCTGAGTGTGTTAATTTTCAGTAAAGAATAAATGAAGTTAATTCTCTTAAAAGTAATAATAAATTGGTTTATGAATTATCATAATTACAGTAATATATAGATTTAGGCACTGCCTAAAAGCGGAGCTCCCATCTGTTTCTGGGTTGTAGAATTTTCTTATATCATAGCCAGTCTCTTTTGTTTTATTTCTTTACTGGCGAGCACTGGCCACTGGGGGGGGGACTGACTGGTAATTACAACCCCGATTCCAAAAAAGTTGGGACAAAGTACAAATTGTAAATAAAAACGGAATGCACTGATGTGGAAGTTTCAAAATTCCATATTTTTTTCAGAATAGAACATAGATGACATATCAAATGTTTAAACTGAAAAAAATGTATCATTTAAAGAGAAAAATTAGGTGATTTTTAAATTTCATAACATCATCTCAAAAAAGTTGGGACAAGGCCATGTTTACCACTGTGAGACATCCCCTTTTCTCTTTACAACAGTCTGTAAACATCTGGGGACTGAGGAGACAAGTTGCTCAAGTTTAGGGATAGGAATGTTAACCCATTTTTGTCTAATGTAGGATTCTGTCTGAGGTCTTTTTTTGTCGTATCTTCTGTTTTATGATGCGCCAAATGTTTTCTATGGGTGAAAGATCTGGACCCTTCTTCTACGCAGCCATGATGCTGTAATTGATGCAGTATGTGGTTTGGCATTGTCATGTTGGAAAATGCAAGGTCTTCCCTGAAAGAGACATCGTCTGGATGGGAGCATATGCTGCTCTAGAACCTGGATATACCTTTCAGCATTGATGGTGTCTTTCCAGATGTGTAAGCTGCCCATGCCACACGCACTAATGCAACCCCATACCATCAGAGATGCAGGCTTCTGAACTGAGCGCTGATAACAACTTGGGTTGTCCTTCTCCTCTTTAGTCCGAATGACACGGTGTCCCTGATTTCCATAAAGAACTTCAAATTTTGATTCATCTGACCACAGAACAGTTTTCCACTTTGCCACAGTCCATTTTAAATGAGCCTTGGCCCAGAGAAGACGTCTGCGCTTCTGGATCATGTTTAGATACGGCTGCTTCTTTGAACTATAGAGTTTTAGCTGGCAACGGTGGATGGCACGGTGAATTGTGTTCACAGATAATGTTCTCTGGAAATATTCCTGAGCCCATTTTGTGATTTTTTTTCAATACAGAAGCATGCCTGTATGTGATGCAGTGCCGTCTAAGGGCCCGAAGATCACGGGCACCCAGTATGGTTTTCCGGCCTTGACCCTTACGCACAGAGATTCTTCCAGATTCTCTGAATCTTTTGATGATATTATGCACTGTAGATGATATGTTCAAACTCTTTGCAATTTTACACTGTTGAACTCCTTTCTGATATTGCTCCACTATTTGTCGGCGCAGAATTAGGGGGATTGGTGATCCTCTTCCCATCTTTACTTCTGAGAGCCGCTGCCACTCCAAGATGCTCTTTTTATACGATTTTTTGTGGTTTGTCCATGTACGTGTACCACCACTCATACACACCGCCTAGTGGCCAGTGTTAGCAATTACAAGTCATACACACCGCCTAGTGGTCGGTGTTAGTACAACCCCGATTCCAAAAAAGTTGGGACAAAGTACAAATTGTAAATAAAAACGGAATGCAATAATTTACAAATCTCCAAAACTGATATTGTATTCACAATAGAACATAGACAACATATCAAATGTCGAAAGTGAGACATTTTGAAATTTCATGCCAAATATTGGCTCATTTGAAATTTCATGACAGCAACACATCTCAAAAAAGTTGGGACAGGGGCAATAAGAGGCTGGAAAAGTTAAAGGTACAAAAAAGGAATAGCTGGAGGACCAAATTGCAACTCATTAGGTCAATTGGCAATAGGTCATTAACATGACTGGGTATAAAAAGAACGTCTTGGAGTGGCAGCGGCTCTCAGAAGTAAAGATGGGAAGAGGATCACCAATCACCCTAATTCTGCGCCGACAAATAGTGGAGCAATATCAGAAAGGAGTTCGACAGTGTAAAATTGCAAAGAGTTTGAACATATCATCATCTACAGTGCATAATATCATCAAAAGATTCAGAGAATCTGGAAGAATCTCTGTGCGTAAGGGTCAAGGCCGGAAAACCATACTGGGTGCCCGTGATCTTCGGGCCCTTAGATGGCACTGCATCACATACAGGCATGCTTCTGGATTGGAAATCACAAAATGGGCTCAGGAATATTTCCAGAGAACATTATCTGTGAACACAATTCACCGTGTCATCCACCATTGCCAGCTAAAACTCTATAGTTCAAAGAAGCCGCTGTATCTAAACATGATCCAGAAGTGCAGGCATCTTCTCTGGGTCAAGGCTCATTTAAAACGGACTGTGGCAAAGTGGAAAACTGTTCTGTGGTCAGATGAATCAAAATTTGAAGTTTTTTATGGAAATCAGGGACGCCGTGTCATTCGGACTAAAGAGGAGAAGGACGACCCAAGTTGTTATTAGCGCTCAGTTCAGAAGCCTGCATCTCTGATGGTATGGGGTTGCATTAGTGCGTGTGGCATGGGCAGCTTACACATTTGGAAAGACACCATCAATGCTGAAAGGTATATCCAGGTCCTAGAGCAGCATATGCTCCCATCCAGACGACGTCTTTTTCAGGGAGGACCTTGCATTTTCCAA
This sequence comes from Neoarius graeffei, assembly GCF_027579695.1. Taxonomy (NCBI): domain Eukaryota; kingdom Metazoa; phylum Chordata; class Actinopteri; order Siluriformes; family Ariidae; genus Neoarius; species Neoarius graeffei. Next base: position 5,053,132 of record NC_083587.1, read on the forward strand.
CATGACAATGCCAAACCACATACTGCATCAATTACAGCATCATGGCTGCGTAGAAGAAGGGTCCGGGTACTGAACTGGCCAGCCTGCAGTCCAGATCTTTCACCCATAGAAAACATTTGGCGCATCATAAAATGGAAGATACGGCAAAAAAGACCCAAGACAGTTGAGCAACTAGAATCCCACATTAGACAAGAATGGGTTAACATTCCTATCCCTAAACTTGAGCAACTTGTCTGCTCAGTCCCCAGACATTTACAGACTGTTGTAAAGAGAAAAGGGGATGTCTCACAGTGGTAAACATGGCCTTGTCCCAACTTTTTTGAGATGTGTTGTTGTCATGAAATTTAAAATCACCTAATTTTTCTCTTTAAATGATACATTTTCTCAGTTTAAACATTTGATATGTCATCTATGTTCTATTCTGAATAAAATATGGAATTTTGAACTTCCACATCATTGCATTCCGTTTTTATTTACAATTTGTTCTTTGTCCCAACTTTTTTGGAATCGGGGTTGTAGTAGATCTTATAAAACAGGAAAAGGAAAGAAGGCGACGACACCACCTCAGGTGATGCCGAGAGTGCACACTCGTCTTAGTGGTTGTTATCTATTATACTCTAAAGGCATTCGCTCACTGCTCGCGTCTGCACGTGATTGGCTCGAGGCTTGCTAATGAGGCTAAACATTGGTTCTTTGTTCGGGCATGCACCTGGTGTGCTCTGAGATGCGCAGCGGATGCGTGGTTAGGCATAATGTAACATGAAACATAAGCACGGCAGCCTGCTTATCACCAGCCAAGGACACAGAAAGGCGATTACAGCTTGTGGGAAAACAACTTTTCTCAGTACACTATGCCACTTGAGCTCAACACACACAGGGATGAGAATGGGACATTTAAAAAAAACTCTGAAGGGCAGACATAACGCACGCAAAGCGTGCATGGGGGGGGTTCAAAGGGGGGTGCGCCTTATATAATGTTTTCTAATTCAATGATGGTTTAAAACGTTTATAAACTTTAAGATAACAAATATATATCGTGAGCGATAATGGAGGTAACCGTAACGATATATTAGATTCCTCCTGTCTCTATCTTTGACAATTTAAGTAAAACGTACCTTTGTGCTTTTTTGTTTTGATGTGCTCCTGGATGTTTCTAGCTCCTCTGTTTCCATAATTGATCATATCTGAGCACAGAATACACAGAACCTTTCCCGGCACGTCCACTTTTCGGATATGTTCCGTCAGGCACATCGTCACAGTTTGTGTCCCTATCTGTACGGTAACGCTACTATCGAGCCATGCCCATCGGAAACAGTTCTTTATCCCGTTTGATTTATCGATTTCCTTGGCAGAGCCCCGGTGGGGGCCCAGGGGGTGGGAGCTAATTATTTTTGGCTTTTTTTTTTTAACCCCAAAACCATTAATTTTATCAGTAAAAAGTTGCAATGTATTTGGAAATAAATTCCCCTTCTTGGTGGACTACCAGGTGAAAACGATTAATATGGGACAAGAGACTTGTTTTTAATCAATTCACATTTGATGATTTAAAAAAAAAAATCAATGCACCTTTTAATATAAACAAGCTCTACAGTATTATATTTCTGCATTTTAGCTATTCATGTCTTTGAATACTCTAATCCTTTAAAATGAAGTGCAAACCAGAAAAAAGTTCTATCATATAATTCTCTTAAGCTTTCTTCTGATGTTATCATGGTAGCAGGAGGTCTTGCATATTAAGCAGGCAACATTCAACATCACTTATCACTTCCCTTTCAACTGTTGTGTGTACTAACTAGGTTTTATCTGGACAGGATGTTGTGTAATGTAATACAGATACCATATGGTCAATCTGAAGATCAAGATGGTGATTTAGAATTAAAGAACAGGCATGTACAATTGGCATTACATTTGGAAATTTTTTTTTAATCAAAAACTATAAGTTCATCTCGGCCTAAAAAACTTGGGCAGACACTCCCGTGCGGCACATGCCAATAATCCCCCCCCCCCCCCCCCCCCATGAAATGAGCAATAAGTAGGAGAGTTATACATGGTATCATACCTAAAATTTTATCAGACATATAGATAAGATACTATGATTCTCCCCAACATGCTACATTAGATAAGCTAACCCCATTTATAAAAGATGCACACTTGGATATGACGTGTATTTGATATATATGTGATATATATGATGTATATTCATACATTGTTACTTTACGGAAATCTTCAGTAAGTTTGGTCTTTTCAGGACAGCCTGTTGTAGACCTAAATATAATGCACATGAACTGACACTCCTCACCTCAACATGTTCTTTACAATCATTTAAGCCACCATGGGCAATGCTGAAATCACTGCTGCAAACAGTACATCGCGCGAAACGGTCATTATTATTGACCCTTATTAGACAGGGAGATTCTTTTGTGCAATCTGAGCTGAAGTGGGTTTTGTATTTTGGTTTTTTGGGGCGCGCGCTCTCTCTCTGCCATGCCGATCCTGTAGGCTGCACTGACTCAACTAAAAACGTCAGCCCTCAAGAAAAGGGATAAAAGCCCGCCCACACTGAAAGCTGATTGGCTTATTTTGCTGAGTAACCCAATTAGGATGCTCTTTGTCTAGCATGCGCTACATAAACAGGCACACACGCAGTCTCTCTCTCACGCTCCGTCATATGCGCACATTCTAAGATGCGCGAGGTAGACAATGTTGCGCATGCGCGCTCTTGCTCCCTTGCTCTAGATTCCGGGAGATATTCTCCAATTTGCGGGCATCAGGGATTGTTAACCATACACACACACGCCGACCCCCCCCCCGAAATTTTCTCAACGGATTTACACGATTCACAAAAATTACATTTTCAGCGGGAAAAACTCGGAATTCCGCGGAAAATTCTCATCCCTGCACACAGAAACACAGAGAATAGGAATGTTCATTCACTAAATTTCCTTCACATTTCCCCCTTTTTATCCTACAGGATAATAATTGCAAAAGGAAAGAAATGTACACAATTTCAGTGGTAAGAGTTCCTGGAGAGATTTGACTTAACACGTCATTGAGTGTACAGGGATAATGCTAAGGCTGTTTTGTAAGACATAGACGTCTTAAGTTAATGCTAGCAAGCTATATACATAGATCAGGAAACAATAGAACAGAAAACAACCACAAATGAGAGTGTTTTAAGATAGGGCTAATTTCATATCAGCTGTGCTGACGTCGTCAAACAGTGGGTTATAGTCTTCGTGTGGGTTTGGAGGCCAGTCAGGCAAGTCGTCTGGGTCTATTTTCACCATCTGGTAACCAATATTTGTCAGCTGCCTCTGAAACAGACATACAACATGGACAAAAATCAGGGAGCAAACATAGCATCACAATCACTAAGCCCAGGACCGGTATGGTGGATGGAATCAGAGTCTTCCATCCACTGAACCAATGCCACCAACTGTCTTTGACTCTGTGTCAGCCTGGGTTCCTTGTATCGACCACCACACGAATCCTCCCGTGAGCCCCAGCAGGATCAGGATGCTCAGGCCCGCGACTGGGACCTAGCTTATAATGATTTACCCCCTTCATCTTATGTTAACTATGTCTCCGAGTCAACCCTCACCCTTCTTGACGTGTATTGGTGCTCAGAGGGTGGGCACGCCCTATCAGCCCTTGTCCCACCTCACCGGGACTTGGAGGAAACTCGAAACCCTAAGACTTATCTATCGGCTAGACACTGAAATACTCTTCCCTATTGAGGATGCGTGCGTGATTGATGTGATACTCGCGCTGTTCCATGCAGTGATGCCTTTCTTCCTCGCGTGCTTTAGTCAACGCCTGGATCCTTCAGGCCTTCCTCTTCCTCCTGCTCAGTCAGTTCAGGAACCCTCCTGCAGTGGCTAGGCGTGGATCCACGTCACTCTGCCTGTAACCTTCACTGCCATTGGGGTCGTGAGCAGGACCTGGAATGGGCCATTCCACCGTGGCTTGTTCCACTTGGTTCGTCGGAATTCCTTCACCACTATCCAATCCTCTGGTTGTAGATCGTGCAGAGGTCCCTCAGCAGGCTTGGGAAGTGCTCCTTTCACCTGTTTGTGGATAGATTTCAAAGCAGAGGACAGTGTTGCACAGTAATTCAACATTGCATCATCACACAGTGTGATGTCCAGCAGTGTTCCTTGGGCTGGCCCTATCTCTGTGTTGGGTACTCGTCCAAACAGAATTTCGAATGGGCTTAACCCATGTTTAGGCCTAGTTTGCATCCTCATTTGTGTGAGTACTACAGGGAGGACCTTTGTCTATTCTAGCCCTGTTTCTGCACAAGCTTTGCTTAGTTTATTTTTAAGGGACCCATTTTCTCTATCCACTGCTCCCGCACTGGTAGGATGGTAGGCACAATGTTGGTTCAAGTCTATCCCTAGGAATGCTCCTATTTTCTTTAGGGCTGCATTAACAAAGGGTGCTCCATTGTCCATTGAGATTTTGCTAGGTATACCCCACCTAGAAATTATGTCTCTCAGGAGTGCTTTGACTACTGCCTCTGAGTCTTGTTTAGCTGTGGGGAATACTTCAACCCATTTTGAAAACATGTCAACTATTACCAGGCAGTACCTTTTTCCCTCACTCGGTGTCAGTTCAATGAAGTCCATTTGGAGATGATCAAACAGTTTGTCTTGTATTGGGTGTGCTGCTTGAGTTAGTTTGATATCTTGACCTGCATTATGTTGTGCACATATCAAGCATTGCTTGAAAAATTTTGCAGCATAATTTGAAAACCCCTTTGTGAACCATCTCTTTGTTACTTCTGCTACCATCCCCTCTTTTGACACATGGGTGAGCCCATGTGCCAATTTTGCATAGAAAGGGAACATGTGTTTTGGTAGACAGGGACGGCCCGAGGGACAAGCCCAGACTGAGTTTGCAAAGATACAGCTGGCCAGTTTCCAGACTTGTCTCTCATCCTGGGTGGCAGTGCTCTGAAGGTCTGCTCGCTGTAAACAGGGGGTGGAAACCTGAGGAAATGCAAGGTTAGAGGGTGAACTGGAAGCTGAGGCTGCACACTTAGCTGCTGCATCCGCCCTGGCAATTTCTTGAGACACAAGATCAGTATTATTAGTATGGGCAGCACACTTACACACAGCAATGGCTCTAGGGAGTAGAATAGCATCCAACAACTCAGAGACCAGTTTATGATGTGTAATGGGAGATCCTGTGCTAGCAAGAAAATTTCTGTTTCCAAATGGTGCCAAAATCATGCACAACGCCATATGTGTACCTGCTGTCCATAAAAATATTGACAGATTGCCCTGCAGCCAATTTGCATGCGGGTCATTCCATGCCAAATCAACAAATATCTGACAAATTTATGCTCGACCATCTCAGATTTCAATGAAATTTGGAGGGCTCAGACATACTATTAAAAGAAGTTAATCCCCAAAATTTGAGCTTCCTATCTCCAAGGGTTTCAGAGATACAGGCATTTGAATTTTTCGATTTTTTTGCATTTTGCTCAAAACATACATATTTCAAAGTGTAATATAATCTTTATTATGCAAGATAGAAACCTAAAATTTTGCACAGAGAGACTCAATGTCTTGTACTACAAGCTTTAACTTAGAATTGCAATGGTCATTGTATATTAGATGGTGATTTTAACAAGGAAATTAAAAGACAAATTTGCATTTTTTGCATTTTTAATTCATTCTGGAAGCTTGCCTGTGGCAGTAATGCTTAAACTAAGAATGTTATTCAAATCTACACAGAAATATCTACCAATTTCAGTTTTACCAAGTCTCCACTATTCCTAGTTTGTCTGTAATAGGGTTTTGAAATTCGCCGATTTCTAAAACATGCCATTTTCAGTAGCAAGAAATCCAATGTGGGATAGCAGTTAGGAACTTGTAACTTTTTTTCAGTAATCCCCAAGACCCATATTTTATATTTCCAAATTTTTGTTCTGTCTCTCAAGTATTTTTAAACTACAGGGGTTTAAAAAATCCATTTTCACCAAATTCGAATTTTTGATATATAATAATAATAATAATAATAATAATAATAAGTGGGTGGCACGGTGGTGTAGTGGTTAGCACTGTCGCCTCACAGCAAGAAGGTCCGGGTTCGAGCCCCGTGGCCGGCAAGGGCCTTTCTGTGTGGAGTTTGCATGTTCTCCCCGTGTCCGCGTGGGTTTCCTCTGGGTGCTCCGGTTTCCCCCACAGTCCAAAGACATGCAGGTTAGGTTAACTGGTGACTCTAAATTGACCGTAGGTGTAAAATGTGAGTGTGAATGGTTGTCTGTGTCTATGTGTCAGCCCTGTGATGACCTGGCAACTTGTCCAGGGTGTACCCCGCCTTTCACCTGTAGTCAGCTGGGATAGGCTCCAGCTTGCCTGCGACCCTGTATAACAGGATAAAGCGGCTAGAGATAATGAGATGAGATAATAATAAGTTAAATTTATATAGCGCCTTTCAAGAAACCCAAGGACGCTTTACAATAATAGACAAAGAGAAAAATAAAAAATAAATAAATTAAAAAAAGTCCACCAAGTAGGGGTCAGGATGTAATTCCCATGGTGTAGCAGCCACAGTTCCACCAAAAGGCGCACGAAAACAGGTCCCACATCTCCAGCACCACCGCCATGACGCCACCAGCAACATCACTCGAACACCACGCCATGGATCCAGAAAGCGAGCACAGAAGCTCCGCCATGCAGAGCGCTGGTGTGTCCCAAACCGCCTGCACAGCCGCCGCAACACCACCAAGCAACATCGCTCGGAACATCACACCAAGCATTAAAGCACAGAGCGCTGGACAACCACGATGTTAAAATGAGCAACGAGCTCACTGCAGTCCATAGCTGGGAGCACAGGCATCACCCACAGCAAACCAAGGCCTGGAGGGAACCAACGCCCAAAACTAGGTCCGGAGCTACACCACAACCGGCGGACAAAACACTCAAACAAACATCAAACCACACAAACACATAGAAAAATAAATAAAATGAAACAAAAAAGCTCCGGTGAGAAGCAGCAGCCAGAACACACACGACATACTCTCAACCGGAAACAAACAAAAAAAAATTCATATAACTGGTATTTGAGGGTTAATAAATGCTTCAATAAGGCTCAAGTAGGTTAGGAGACATGTTTCTTCCTCAATTTTAAATAAAATTTCAAATAATGCTCAGTATTAATTATTTGTAAATTGATTTTAATCCAAGACTGTGTAACATTAGCAATCAATGACCAGCTATTGTGTACCAGTCAACAGCCAGCCTTATCAATATCAACACAGCACAATAGGTGACCTTTGATACCAGAACAGGTGGCTCATATCTTATAGTTTTAGAGTCTGTAAACTGCATACTTGTTCAGATAGCATTATATTGCTTGGATTATATTAAATACATTGTAATACAGAGCACTGAGAAAATTTACCAATGTTATTAACTGAATGCGTTTCTTTGCAAGGATTGGATATTTTGAATAGTTGACTAGGGAATTTAATTGTAGTTGCTTTCAATTTGAGATTAGTATAAATGAGTTTGTTCTTGGACATCTAGAAATGGCTGAACTTCCTCCCTGTTCTATAGGAATTGGACTAAAGAAAGATTCTGACTGCCATAAACTAACATACAACAGAAATTGTAAGTTAAATACACTCTCTCAGTATAGTTTGGAGCAAATTTCATTAATTAATAAAATTTCATTTTAGAATGTAAAGTTTCTTCTACTCGTTGCAGCTTTGCTTTGCCATATGCAGCTTTCTGTTTGTGGCTATACTTGGCAATTTTCAGTGGAGAGCAACCAATTGACACAAGGCTTTTGTCAAGTGATTCAGCTACCTCACCAGTGTCCACATCTACACACATGCTCTCTTGTTCTGATTCTGTAGAACCTGCTGAATCTGCTTATCCTAAATGTTCTTTCACTCTCTGTGAACATTTCAAACACAATTTTTGTCCAGGTTTAATATTTTTATTTATCAGTTTTGAAAGTGAATCTGCTGTTTCAGGAAGAATTGAATGTAATTCTGTTTTAACTTTTTTCTTGTGCCTTTCATATGGATCACAACAACTTTTCTGTAGCTCTTCATATTTCATCAGAAACAGTTTCTCATGATGCATACATACTGTGTCTGTGCTTGAAATGTTCTCAAGTTCAGTTCCCTGTTTAATTCATGAAATTTGCTCCAAACTATACTGAGAGAGTGTATTTAACTTACAGTTTCTGTTGTATGTTAGTTTATGGCAGTCAGAATCTTTCTTTAGTCCAATTCCTATAGAACAGGGAGGAAGTTCAGCCATTTCTAGATGTCTAAGAACAAACTCATTTATACTGATCTCAACTTGAAAGCAACTACAATTAAATTCTCTAGTCAACTATTCAAAATATCCAATCCTTGCAAAGAAACACATTCAGTTAATAACATTGGTAAATTTTCTCAGTGCTCTGTATTACAATGTATTTAATATAATCCAAGCAATAAAATGTTATCTGAACAAGTATGCAGTTTACAGACTCTAAAACTATAAGATATGAGCCACCTGTTCTGGTATCAAAGGTCACCTATTGTGCTGTGTTGATATTGATAAGGCTGGCTGTTGACTGGTACACAATAGCTGGTCATTGATTGCTAATGTTACACAGTCTTGGATTAAAATCTCATCTCATCTCATTTTCTCTAGCCGCTTTATCCTGTTCTACAGGGTCGGAGGCAAGCTGGAGCCTATCCCAGCTGACTACGGGCGAAAGGCGGGGTACACCCTGGACAAGTCGCCAGGTCATCACAGGGCTGACACATAGACACAGACAACCATTCACACTCACATTGACACCTACGGTCAATTTAGAGTCACCAGTTAACCTAACCTGCATGTATTTGGACTGTGGGGGAAACCGGAGCACCCGGAGGAAACCCACGCGGACACGGGGAGAACATGCAAACTCCACACAGAAAGGCCCTCGTCGGCCACGGGGCTCAAACCCGGACCTTCTTGCTGTGAGGCGACAGCGCTAACCACTACACCACCGTGCCGCCCTTAGATTAAAATCACTTTACAAATAATTAATACTGAGCATTAATTGAAATTTTATTTAAAATTGAGGAAGAAACATGTCTCCTAACCTACTTGAGCCTTATTGAAGCATTTATTAACCCTCAAATATCAGTTATATGAAAATATATCAAAAATTCGAATTTGGTGAAAATGGATTTTTTAAACCCCTGTAGTTTAAAAATACTTGAGAGAGACAGAACAAAAATTTGGAAATATAAAATATGGGTCTTGGGGATTACTGAAAAAAATTTGCAAGTTCCCAACTGCTATCCCACATTGGATTTCTTGCTACTGAAAATGGCATGTTTTAGAAATCGGCGAATTTCAAAACCCTATTACAGACAAACTAGGAATAGTAGAGACTTGGTAAAACTGAAATTGGTAGATATTTCTGTGTAGATTTGAATAACATTCTTAGTTTAAGCATTACTGCCACAGGCAAGCTTCCAGAATGAATAAAAAATGCAAATTTGTCTTTTTAATTTCCTTGTTAAAATCACCATCTAATATACAATGACCATTGAAATTCTAAGTTGAACCTTGTAGTACAAGACATTGAGTCTCTCTGTGCAAAATTTTAGGTTTCTATCTTGCATAATAAAGATTATATTGCACTTTGAAATATTTATGTTTTGAGCAAAAAACAAAAAAATCGAAAAATTCAAATGCCTGTATCTCTGAAACTATTGGTGATAGGAAGCTCAAGTTTTGGGGATTAACTTCTATTAATAGTATCTCTGAGCCCTCCCAATTTCATTGAAATCTGAGATGGTCGAGCATAACCTCTTGTTGATTTGGCATGGAATGACCCATGCCTCGATAAGGGCACAGAGCTCTGCCGCCTGCGCCGACAGGTTTGAGGGCAGACACAATGCCTTGAGGACTTCGTGATCTGAGACTACGGCAAAACCTTCTTTGTTCTTTCCTGTCTCTGGGTCTCTGGAGGCTGAACCATCCACATAGAGGATCATGTCTGGATTTAATAAGGGTCGCTCTTTAAGTCTGCCCTGGGGGAACAAAAATCATTAGTGAGAGCGACACAGTCATGTGGTTCTCCATTGTCCTCTGTAGGGAGAAGAGAGGCAGGATTCAGAACAGTACAACGTTTCACAATGATGTTAGGCATTTCAAGTATGATAGTGTTTGAACAGACTCAAAAACTCCTTTGTCCCTCACACCATCAGACTGTACAACTCCTCTCCGGGGGGGAGGAGGGGTAACAGGAGGACAGAGGATGGGAAGGAGCAGTAGCCTAGCCTAACAATAAGCAATACCGGACAATGTGCAATATAAAAGTGCAATATCTCTCCTACCGCCGCCCCCCCTTCTCCCCACCTTTTTTTTCTTCTCCCTCCTTCCCCCTCCCCCTCCTCTCTTCCCCATATCTTATTCTTTTTATATATTTGTATATGTAAAGACTTAATTTATTGTAATTTATCTAGAAGTTTTCTCTATTTCTTTTCTCTGTTTATCTGTAATGATGCTGCTGGAATCTTAATTTCCCTGAGGGAACCCACCCAAAGGGATCAATAAAGTTTTATCTAATCTAATCTAATCTAATCTAATCTAATCTAATCTAATCTAATCTAATCTAATCTAATCTAATCTAATCTAATCTAATCAATATTTCTGGAAGCAGTTACTGCCTTTTCAGCTGCAGCAACTGTACGCAGGCAAACAGGAAGTCCAGTGGCCACTGGGTCCAATTTGCTGGAGAAATAGGCTACAGGTCTTAATCTATCCCCGTGTTTCTGCAAAAAACAGAGGTCATGAAACCCTTCTTTTCATCTACAGTTTGAACAAATGGTTTATTGGGGTCAGGCAATTCCAGAGTGGGTGTGGTCTGCAGAGCGCTCTTTAGGGACATCAGGTGCATGCGGAACAACCGCAGCATTGACTACTTGCAGATCTTCGACAAACCTCCACTCATCAGGCTGGGACGGTTTTCTTGCCTTCTTAACTGGGAAAATAGGAGTGCACACTGGAGAGTCCTGGCAAGGGACAATTACACCTGCCTTCAGCAACAAATCAAAGACTGGTCTTATACCTGCGATTGCTTCTGGTTTGAGTGGGTACTGGGTCTGTCTAGGCCTGAAATCTGATTTGGGGGTGATCACCACTGGTTCAGCATGATGGCCTACATCATGTTTACCCTTCGCCCAGACGGAATTTGGAACTCCCGCCAGGTTGGGGTGCACCTCTGCTGGAGTTATGGCTGTGGAAATAGAGACAAACAGGCCACTATGGCTGGGGTCCCTAGGACCCTGCTCATCAGTGGCTAATATTATGCTGTGCTCAACATGCACACACATAGCATGACTTTGTTTGTAGACCCCAAGCTTTAGGCAAAACAACACACTAGGGTCCTCTGTTTGGGACCATTCATTGCCATTAGCTGTGCACTTCTTGACCCATTTCCCCATGTCTTTCCAATGGGCGGCTCATGGCTTTGCTAATGAGACATGGAGTATGGAATTAACAATGTCAAAGAAATCATGCTGGTAGCAGCCGACCTCAGAGTCCTCTGACGCGAGGCCGCGCATAACATGTTTGAGAACACTGCAATGAACACTGATGCAGCTGTTCAGACAACGAGTAAGATGAACCTGCGTAGCGCAATAATGTTTCAACCAATATGTAATTTTGAGGGTCAATCTTTCACGTGCGTGGGGGCCTGCAAACCAAGTCTTTTCAAACTCTACATCTTGCCCTTGGTAAACATGTGTTGTGTAATGCAAATCTTCCTCTTTCATATAATCTTTGTCAACTGATGAGGTGTTCAAGTGTGCAAGTTGTACAAGATGTTTGGGAGTTTGTGTGAGTTGATCTGTGCAGAGTTGCCAGACATACACATACAGGGGGCTTCTAAGGCCATACTGCACACCGCACATTTCACTTACTTCAACAGTTAGTCCATCTGGAGTGGACGTGAAATTTACTCCTAATTTGCACATTAAATTGCATGCTAACAAATATATTGGACATGTATGTGAGATGAGGAATGAGTGGGACATAACTATTCCTCCCTCACTTTTACACGGGAGGTTGACTGAGAAAGTTTCGATTACAGGTCGTCCTGAGATGCCCATCATCTGAATAAAATTTGAGCTGAGCAGTGGGTCTACTGGAAGTACCCCATGTTGTATGACTGAGTGTTCCGCTCCAGAATCTACTAAAAAAGTCAACACATGCCCACATACAGTGAGGGGCATACAAGGGGGTTTAGAGAAGGGAGTAGTTGTGTATTTTAACAAACTTAATGCAACTTCAGGTGTATCTATCTGGACTGGTGTATCGGGCGTTTCTGTGTAGTCTTGCTGTTGCATGCAGGTGCTGCAACTAATGTGTTTAACGTTATGTGAATGCTCCTGTCTATGTGTATGTGTGTTACCTCCCCTGTTCTCTGTGCAGGGCCTGTTCCCAGAGTCCACCTGTCGGTCTGCTTTGCTGCACTCCTCATGGGGTCTCTAGCTGCTACTGTGGAGACAATCTCAAGCAATGTGTCCCTTCTGATTGCAGTGGTAGCAGGTTACGCCTTTTATCCACGACGGGTCACCCTGGGTCATCCTGCCTCGGCCCCTACCTTGACCTCTTCCTCTAGGTCCAGGCTGAGCAGTCTGGAGAAGAGTGAGAGTGGTGGTGTGTAGGTCTTGGTCTCTTTTTGTTGATTTTGTCTTCTCCTTTTCTTTCAGCAGCTTTTCTGCGTGCACAGCACACTGCATGATCTTGGTGAGGCTCAGGAGTGCCCTCCACTGCAGCCAGGGTCATGGGCCTGGTCAGGCCACTGTGTTTCTTGTGTGCGGCAGTGAGATGAGCAAGAAACACTGACACCACTTCACCATCTTCTTGCTTACACATACTGATCTTAGTCACGTCTATGTTCAAGGGAAAAGCTTCGACCAGATGAGCACAGAGAGCACTGAGGGTATTTCTATACTCACTATGGCCATCTGCTGGTCGGCTTCTGGCCACTCTCTGGAAACCTTGCTCCAATCTATACCCATCTTGGTCATGAGTAGGTGGCAGAGTTCATGGGTGGTTGGCCAGAATTCTCTGCAAAATATCAACAGCTCATTACCAAACCTCTTCCCTCCTATCTCTCTCACATTGGGAAGAGAAGCCATAATTTCCTTGATATCAGCTGTCGTCCAGGGTCTGTGGACTAGAAGCATGCTGTCAGGTCTAGCCACTTCCACCAATGGAAGATGAAGGACTTCAGACTTTAGGTTATGGCCTTGTGGACCCACTGGGGTGAGCATGTGGTCAGGTCCAGGAGGGTGTCTTTTCCGTCGCCATATGCAAGACCGGATCTCATGTGTAACGGAGAAGCAAGGGGAGGCGCCGACACTGGAGGCAGCTGGTAGGCTGGGAGAGCTTCCAGAGGCTCAGTTTTTTGCTTTGTCTCAACTTCTCCCCCTTTCTGTGGGTGAGGCGCTTGAGGGAGTGATGCTCCACCTTGCTGAGGAGGCAGTGTGTGTCGGGCTGGTGGGGCAGACTCCAGGTCAGCGTCCATTTGAAATTTCAAACACTGAGAAGAGGGTGAGAGCCCTGCCTGTTGTTTCTCTCTTTTGTACTCTCTCTTAAGTGTTTCTTCTTTCCATGCAGAAAGCGCCCTCCAATCCCCTAAGAACTTAACATTGTCTGCAGAATCTTCTTTTCCCTTCCGTTTCAACTTTTCTTCTAACTGTTCTATCTGCCTGGGACTAAAACTGCCCTTCTCAGGGAATCCTAAGTCCCTTACCCATATGTCAAACTGTGCCAAACAATCCTCGCCATACGAGGTTTTCATAAACTGGATGTTTGGGCTGTCATAGGAACAACCAATTCTTATTATAGCACATGTAGCCTCAGGCTTACTTGCTATTTCTTTTCTTTCCCTAACTTGCCTTTTCTGTTCCCCATCGTACCCTGTTATAGGTTATGACAACATTGGCTGAGTTTTATACTAGGGTCACAAGAAGAATAGGTTGGACTATATCCAAAAATGTGACACAATAATCCTTTAGGTATGTTCTTATTTGTAAACAATTTATCTGACAGTTACCTTAAGCAAAAAGTAGGTATCATTTAGCACAACAACCTCAAAGACAACTCACGCATGTGTACAAGATCTATTTCTCTGTTTCAGAATTTGGAGGAGGACAGTACTCTGTTAATTCATCAATATTTTGTGTGCACACTGGTGTGTCTTGGCAACTTCGTGATCGAACCTCTCTATCCCGTTCCTACGACGGGCCAGTTGTTCACACAGAACCAAGGGAGCAAGATTCAATTCTTTCCCAGTTACGAATCACTGAGCGTGAATCCATCGAAACACCCCCTGACTTCACACTCAAGTAGGTGAGCCGTTACTCAGTCGTCACTTAGGCAGATAATTTTCTTACACAACCTAATAAACTTCTCACAGTTTATTGTCTCAAAATTGTGTTTTATCCGTTTCTGCAAACATATTGATGGTACCACAGCTTAGCAGTCCTCCAAATTCCTGTCTGTCTCTTATATCAGGATTAAATACTGTTTCCACTCATTTCTTTACACAAGAATGCAAAGTTATCACTTACTGGTTCGGTGAGCCCTGACGGTCTGGTCTCTCGTCCAAGTTCTCAGCTCCACACCATGGCCTTGTGAGTGTCCCATTGTCCGAGGATCAGACACGTAAGGCCCACCCAGGGATTCCAAATTGTTATAGAAACTTCTAATAAACACTTCAGAATGCTTAGCAGTTGTCTTTCAGTTATTTTTTATAGTAGAGCTTTTAAAATGGAGATATAAAACAGGAAAATGAAAGAAGGCGACGACGACACCACCTCAGGTGATGCCGAGAGTGCGCACTCTGAGTTGTGTCTTGTTGGCTGTTATCTATTATACTCTAAAGGCATTTGCTTACTGCTCGCATCTGCATGTGATTGGCTCGAGGCTTGCTAATGAGGCTAAACATTGGTTCTTTGTTAGGGCATGCACCTGGTGTGCTCTGAGATGCGCAGCAGATGCATGGTTAGGCATAACATAACATGAAACATAAGCACGGCAGCCTGCTTATCACCAGCCAAGGACCCAGGAAGGCGATTACAGCTTGTGGGAAAACAACTTTTCTCAGTACACTATGCCACTTGAGCTCAACACACAGAAACACAGAGAATAGGAATGTTCATTCACTAAATTTCCTTCACAATAACACCAGAAGCAATCAAACCCCTCTTAAAAACAATTATTCTTTTAGCAGTGACTATGTACCTAAATCCTTTAACCTAGCAGTTGTCAGACCCTTGATTAAAGAACCTAACCTCAACCCTTGTCAGCTGTCTCATTACAGGCCAATATCAAACCTTTCTTTTACCTCCAAGATCCTAGAAAAATACTGTGGCATAACAGATATGCTCATTTCGACATGGGAGTAACATCCATAAAATGTATCAATCAGGATTTAGACCTCATCATAGCACAGCGACAGCACTGGTTAAAATAGTAAATGACCAAATACTAGCTCCTGATCAGGGTTGTGTCTCCTTGCTCATGCTGCTTGACCTTAGTGCAGCTTTTGACACCACTGATCATACTATTCTCCTTAATGGACTAGAAAATGTCATTTGAGTTAAAGGAATAGTCCTCTGCTGTCTCAGGTCTTATCCATTAACAGTTTGTATGTGTAAATGGTGACTTCTGTATGCATGCTAAAGTAAAGTTTGGTGTTCCACAAGGTGCTGTCTTTGGCCCACTCCTTTTTTTCTTAAAATATGCTACCTCTGGTTAATATTATTTGTAAGCATTGTATTACTTTCCACTGTTATGCTGGGGACACAGTTGTATGTTTCAGCAAAGCCAGATGAAAGACACCAACTTAATAAAATTGAAGAATGTGTAAAGGACATTAGACACTGGATGCTTATTAACTTCCTCCTACTTAATTCTGATAAGACATTACTAGGACCACATGCAGCTAGAAGTAAGTCTTCTGATTTACAACCCAGATTCCAAAAAAGTTGGGATAAAGTACAAATTGTAAATAAAAACGGAATGCAATAACTTACAAATCTCAAAAACTGATATTGTATTCACAATAGAACATAGACAACATATCAAATGTCCAAAGTGAGACATTTTGAAATTTCATGCCAAATATTGTCTCATTTGAAATTTCATGACAGCAACACATCTCAAAAAAGTTGGGACAGGAGCAATAAGAGGCTGGAAAAGTTAAAGGTACAAAAAAGGAACAACTGGAGGACCAAATTGCAACTCATTAGGTCAATTGGCAATAGGTCATTAACATGACTGGGTATAAAAAGAGCATCTTGGAGTGGCAGCAGCTCTCAGAAGTAAAGATGGGAAGAGGATCACCGATCCCCCTAATTCTGTGCTGACAAATAGTAGAGCAATATCAGAAAGGAGTTCAACAGTGTAAAATTGCAAAGAGTTTGAACATATCATCATCTACAGGGCATAATATCATCAAAAGATTCAGAGAATCTGGAAGAATCTCTGTGCGTAAGGGTCAAGGCCGAAAAACCATACTGGGTGCCCGTGATCTTCAGGCCCTTAGATGGCACTGCATCACATACAGGCATGCTTCTGTATTGGAAATCACAAAATGGACTCAGGAATATTTCCAGAGAACATTATCTGTGAACACAATTCACCGTGTCATCCGCCGTTGCCAGCTAAAACTCTATAGTTCAAAGAAGAAGCCGTATCTAAACATGATCCAGAAGTGCAGACATTTTCTCTGGGCCAAGGCTCATTTAAAATGGACTGTGGCAAAGTGAAAAACTGTTCTGCGGTCAGACGAATCAAAATTTGAAGTTCTTTATGGAAATCAGGGACGCCGTGTCATTCGGACTAAAGAGGAGAAGGACAACCCAAGTTGTTATCAGCGCTCAGTTCAGAAGCCTGCATCTCTGATGGTATGGGGTTGCATTAGTGAGTGTGGCATGGGCAGCTTACACATCTGGAAAGACACCATCAATGCTGAAATGTATATCCAGGTCCTAGAGCAACATACTGTATGCTCCCATCCAGACGACGTCTCTTTCAGGGAAGACCTTGAATTTTCCAACATGACAATGCCAAACCATATACTGCATCAATTACAGCATCATGGCTGCGTAGAAGAAGAGTCCAGGTACTGAACTGGCCAGCCTGCAGTCCAGATCTTTCACCCACAGAAAACATTTAGTGCATCATAAAACGGAAGATATGACAAAAAAGACCTAAGACAGTTGAGCAACTAGAATCCTACATTAGACAAGAATGGGTTAACATTCCTATCCCTAAACTTGAGCAACTTGTCTCCTCAGTCCCCAGATGTTTACAGACCATTGTAAAGAGAAAAGGGGATGTCTCACAGTCGTAAACATGGCCTTGTCCCAACTTTTTTGAGATGTGTTGTTGTCATGAAATTTAAAATCACCTAATCTTTCCCTTTAAATGATACATTTTCTCAGTTTAAACATTTGATATGTCATCTATGTTCTATTCTGAATAAAATATGGAATTTTGAAACTTCCACATCATTGCATTCCATTTTTATTTACAATTTGTACTTTGTCCCAACTTTTTTGGAATCGGGGTTGTAAATAATAACTCTAGGTAGCTTTTCTGTTTCTTCATGGGCAGCAGTAAAAGACTTTGAAATGATGATTGGCTCAAGTCTTTCATTTGTAGATATTACTTGGATAGCTTTCAGCTCAGAAATATTGCAAACATAAGAAATACTGTACGTACATGATGCAGAAAAATTAGTTCATAATTTTGTTACCTCTAGGTTGGATTATTGTAATGCCTTACTGTCTGGATGTTCCAGTAGATGCATAAACATGCTCCAGTTAGTTCAAAATGCAGCAGCAAGATTCCTTACTAGAACTAGAAGATATGACCACATCACTCCTGTCTTATCCACATTGCATTGACTCCCAATCAAATTTTATACATTGATTATAAAATACTATTGACCTTTAAAGCACTGAATGTTCTTGAGCCACAGTACCTGAGTACCTGCCATGCCTATACCAATAGGTATACGCTATCAATAGGTATAGGCTATTATATATCCTCTGCTGGTTCAGGTCTTATTTAACTGATCATTGTCAGTTTGTATATGTAAATGGTGAATTCTGTATAAAGTAAAGTTTTCTGTTTCTTCATGGGCAGCAGTAAAAGACTTTGGTGTGATTATTGGCTCCAGTCTTTCATTTGAAGCTCATGTGGATATTACTTGGATAGCCTTCTTTCAGCTCAGAAATATTGCAAACATACAAGATACTGTAACTACATGATGCAGAAAAACTAGTTCATGCTTTTATTACCTCTAGGTTGGATTATTATAATACCTTACTGTCTGGATGTTCCAGTAGGTGCATAAACATGCTCCAGTTAGTTCAAAATGTAGCAGCAAGAGTCCTTACAAGAACTAGAAGATATGACCACATCACTCCTGACTTATCCACACTGCATTGACTCCCAATCAAATTTTGTATTGATTTATAAAATACTACTACTTATCTTTAAAGCACTGAATGGTCTCGAGCCATAGTACCTGAGTGAATACCTGCCATGCCTATTAAAATCAATAGACATAGGCTATTTTTTGGCACCTCAAATAGTAAAGGCTACATCAGGGGCAGAGCTTTCACTTACAAAACCCCACATTTATGAATCAGCCTCCCAAGTAGTGTCCATGACTCCAACATAGTCTCAGTGTTTTTGTTTAGGGTTAAGGGCTTAAGGTAAGGTTTCATGGAGGTTGTGTTATGCACTGTCCTTCCTAGGACCTCTCCTTGACATTCCACCAATGCCAGGCAGTCATCCCCATGTTGCATTTGGGTTTTTCTTGGGGTTTAAAATTAGGGGTAAGGGTAAGGCTTGTTTTAAGATTGTGGGTAGGGAAGGGGGAAATGATGAAGGTTGGGTGCTGAGGTGATGGGTTAAGGTTTTATGGGTTAGGGTTGGGTTTTAGGGTTTGGGGTGAGGATTAATTTTGGGGTTAGGTATAGAGTTAATATAGCATAGGGATAGTGGAACTACTCTCCTATGCACAGGCCTATTGGAGTTTGTGGGTGGAAAGAGAGGTCCTGGTAAGGTGAAGGCCTGGCATCAAACCCACAACCTTCTAGTGGATGGGGCTACCTTTTAACCTGTTAAGCTAAAGATTCTCTCATGAGATACATGCTTACTAAGTGATAAAAGAGAGGGGATTGGGTTAGGGTTATGGGTGGGGGGTAATGCAAGCCCTGGTTTGGGTTGGGGATGGGTTAAGTGGTAGAGGGTATGTGGGAGTGGGAGATGGTAGGATTAGGGGTTTGGAAAGGTTAGGGTAAGGGATTGGGAGGGTGGGGATGGTGGATGGGTGGGGTTAGGGACTGGGAGTAGGAGAAGTTAGGGATTGGAAGTAGGAGAAGGTAGGGTTAGGCATAAACCATTTGGAAGGGATTGGGGAGGTTGTGGAGGGTTTGGGAATGGGAGAGGTTAGGATTATGGATTAGAAGTGGAAGAGGTTTGGGTTTAGGATTAGGTGATTGGAATGGTTACGATAAGGAATTAGGGAAGGAGGAGTCAGGGATAGGGTTGGAAGTTGGGTGTGTAGATTAGGTTGAGGGATTGGATGAGTTAGGATTGGGGAGGGGGAGCGTAATTATCCATCCATCCATCTTCTGCCACTTGTCTGCATCACGGGGGTAGCAGCCTAAAGGCCAATTTATGCTGACAACCCAGTCCTCACAGATGGCGTCTGCGAAGCGCCCCCCCCCCCCCTTCGCAGATGCTCTGCGCGCACCTCCCAAAAATTGTGACCACCGCAGACAGCCTTGCAGACAGCGTCGCAGACAAGAGGGCTCTGATTGGTCCACTCTACATCCGCTGTACACGCACTTCCGCTTCCCTACTTTCCCGGTTTGGTTTGTTTTCACGACTGCCATTTTTAAAAACATGAGCGAAGATGGAGCAGCACGAAGAGCGGTTGATCGAGGAAGTGAGGAAGTACGTACATCTATACAACTCCAGTTCTAGTCATTATAAGTAACTGGAGGATAAATACTCCACTAACCACACCCACCAACTACTCCTAGCGATTTCGCGACTTCATGCCCCCTTGCATTGTGGCGGTGAATAACATCGCGCACGCCTATTACTCCCCGCTCAACGATAAATTACAACTGTCTGCGAAAAGCTATCTGCGAAAGCCTTGTCGCAAGAGCATGCAGAGACCCTAAGCAGAGCTGCCCAGACTTCCCTCTCCCCAGTCACCTCCACCAGCTCTTCCAGGGGAATACTAAGGTGTTCCCAGGCCAGCCAAGAGATGTAATCTCTCCAGCGTGTCATGGGTCTGCTCTGGGGTCTCCTCCCGGTGGGGCATGCCCAGAGAGCCTCCCATGGGAGGTGTCCAGGGGGCATCCTAATAAGGTGCCTGAACCACCTCAACTGACTCCTTTCAATGTGGAGGAGCAGCGGTTCTACTTTGAGTCTCTCTTGAATGACTGAGCTTCTCACCCTAAGGGAGAGCCCAGACACCCTGCAGAGAAAACTCATTTCGACCACTTGTATCCGCGATCTCGTTCTTTCGGTCACTACCCATAGCTCATGACCATAGGTGAGGGTGGGAATATAGATGGACCAGCAAATTGAGAGCTTTGCCTTTTGGCTCAGCTCTCTCTTTACCACAACAGACCAGTTTAGTGTCCGCATCACTGCTGATGCTGCCCCGATGTGTCTGTCCAATTCCCGCTCCCCCCCCCCCCCCACCCTCACTCATGAACAAGACCCCAAGATACTTAGTGGTGCTTGAAAGTTTATGAACCCTTTAGAATTTTCTATATTTCTGCATAAATATGACCTAAAACATCATCAGATTCTCACACAAGCCCTAAAAGTAGATAAAGAGAACCCAGTTAAAGAAATGAGAGAAAAATATTATACTTGGCCATTTATTTATTGAGGAAAATGATCCAATATTACATATCTGTGAGTGGCAAAAGTATGTGAACCTTTGCTTTCAGTATCTGGTGTGACCCCCTTGTACAGCAATAACTGCAACTAAACACTTCCGGTAACTGTTGATCAGTCCTGCACACCGGCTTGGAGGAATTTTAGCCCATTCCTCCATAAAAACAACTTCAACTCTGAGATGTTGGTGGGTTTCCTCACATGAACTGCTCGCTTCAGGTCCTTCCACAACATTTTGATTGGATTAAAGTCAGGACTTTGACTTGGCGATTCCAAAACATTAACTTTATTCTTCCTTCACCATTCTTTGGCAGTATGACTTGTGTGCTTAGGGTCGTTGTCTTGCTGCATGACCCACCATCTCTTAAGATTCAGTTCATGGTCAGATGTCCTGACATTTTCCTTTAGAATTCGCTGGTATAATTAAGAATTCATTGTTCCATCAAATGATGGCAAGCTGTCCTGGTCCAGATGCAGCAAAACAGGCCTAAACCATGATACTACCACCACCATGTTTCACAGATGGGATAAGGTTCTTGTTAGGTTCAACCCAGTTTGAAACGGTCAATTGGTCAACTTATTTCTCGGGACCCCCGCCCTCGTACCACCCAGACGTCTGGGACGGAACACCGCAAAAAAACAGAGAACCAGAGATCAGTTTAACTGCTGTTTATTCACAGTATTCTCGCCAAAGATGAAAGATTACAAACACCTTTTATAACAAATCATAATCTCTCCAAACGGCTATTGTGTCTGTCAAATGTGTGTGTGTGTGTGTTTGTATCTGACCTCAGAGAGGGGTGTGTGTGTGTGTCTATGGGAGGGTGTGAGTGAGTGACATCATTTTGATATCTGTGTCTATGTGCTAGGTCAGCAAATCACATCTTAATTCCATATGTATGTGTGTGAAAGAAACCTTCAATCATAAGCAAAATAATATTTCAGCAATTCAGCAATTTCATTTACGCACGTCAAAGCGCACGAGATGTTTTTACGACAATGTTTTAAACAAAGACTATGTTTGGTCTAACAAAGAAGTGTTGTTCTCCGAAGGTCAGGCTACACAGGAACAGTTTAAAATCACTGCCATAGTATATGCAATAGTCCAAAATAATAAAGGATCTTAAAAAGCTCTAAAATATAAAGTCTTAACTCTTTGTTCAGCAATAAGGCTACCATTACATCCAACATTAAAGTGTGTGTGGGTCGATCTGACATCAAAACAGACCTTGGCGTCGTTCAGACACATCTCTGATCAAAAATACACATTTCATAAACAAAATGTTCCCAAACAATGTCCAGCCGAGACAGAAGGTCATTTTTAACTGAACCTTAAGTTTAACTGAACCTTAAGTTAATCCTTAATTTTGTCACCATTTTAATAAATTACTGCCTTCTTGGTCAAGAATAATACTTATATAAACCTAACAATCCCCCCCTTTGATAATAGTATCACTATTATCAAATCCTAGGACCATATATTATCACCTCATGATCATATATGTGATTACATCGAGAATTAATCTTGAGTTAATCTTTGCCCTTCTTGATGTATATTGGTGCTCAGAGGGCGGGCATGCCCAATCAGCCCTCGTCCCACCTCACCGGAGCTTAGAGAAACTCAAAACCTCTTAATTCCCAAATACACGCTACTTCCTTCAGAGTAATTTGTTCTAAAACAGTGAGGAAAAATGAAATTAGAAGGCATATCGACCTATAGTGAGAACAGAGTCCTGTAAGAATACAGAGTTTCAGAGCATAGAGATGTGTAATAATAGTAGAAAACGGCATCAGATGAAAGACATAACACATTCGTGTGGTGTGCGCTTGTGCAGTCCAGTTAGCGAAGTTAGTCCAGAAGATGTTGTCTCGAAGTCCAGTCTCGAGCGGGTAACCCTGCTCCGAGCAATGAAGTCCAGCTCAAGCGGGTAACCCTGCCCCGAGCAATGAAGTGGTCCAGAAGGCTCGGGCGGGTAACCCTGCCCCGAGCAAAAGATGAAGCAGTCACGAAGGCTCGGGCGGGTAACCCTGCCCCGAGCAACAATGAAGTCACGAAACCCGTGATGAGGACTGTCATGGTTGTAGTGAGGATGATTGGTTCCAAACGGGTCGCAAGATCTCTTCCCCTCTTTGTTCACAACGTCTTGAGGATTCTCAGTCGAATCTGCGTAGAGCTCAGAAATAGAGAGACAGAGAGAGAGAAAACTGGCCAGAAGGAGACTAGATAGGGACACAAAAAGCGTTAATAGCAGCAAACTTGTCATTGTAACACAACTTTGTTATGGAGCCTTCTTCAATCGCGTGGCATGGATCCACTGTGGAAAAAGATCAGTTAAAACAGCAGTAAAAGTAATGGCGACTATGTCTGCAGGCCCATTATATTGTTTTCCCAATTGTCCAAATCATTCAAAAAGTCACACCAGCACTTGTCTCTTATGTGAAAGGGGTGTGTGGTGGAGATAATATTGTACTATTGACCTTAGTACAAATTTTATGCAACTTATCTAAAGGGCTGCAGAATACTCATCCATATGCATTTTCAAATCAGAGGTACCCAGAGCCGGAGTTCCCTTCTTCCAGGGGAAGAATATTATTCCAAAAATAATTTCTTGGTGTCATGCGAATTTCAGCCAGAATGAATTATGGATTACAGAACCAAACCTGTGTCCTGCATGACCTTAATTAATTTGTCTTTCAATGTTCGATTAGTACGTTCTACGATACCAGAGGATTGAGGAATGTGAAAGCATCAGTTTAGTTTAGAGGTACTTACAAAGGTTTTGTGTGACTTTTGAGGTGAAAGGGGTACCCTTGTCTGAGTCTATGGCATTTGAAACCCCATAACTATAACAATAATTATTATTGATTTCTTATTATTTTATTGTTGTTATTTTATTGTTCTGCTTTTATTGTTTGTTTTTCTTTTTTACTGTCCAGTGTTCTTAGGTACCTTGAAAGGCACTTATAAATAAAATGTATCATTATTATTATTATAACTAGGTATTATTTCTTTTGCCAGAGTACGAGTGAACTACCTTCGCGTTCTCTCAAGAACAGGGAAAAACTTCTACCCATTTAGAGAATTTGCCCACAATCAAGATGACAAAAATCAAATGAGAAAGGAAGAGCGTATGTCTCATGCAGAATATCAGGCTGATATTGATTGAACACACAGAATAACCACAGAGGTATGATAATATTATAAATTATAAAACAAGAACCGTCTGAGGGTTTTGAACAAGAACCACCAACAAAGAGTACATCCCCCATCCCTAGAGGGCTGGAGGAGAGACCAGACCTGATACTAGTAGTATGTACGATTTTTAGACAGACAATATCAATGCCATCCCAAGAATTAAGGAGGTGTGCGAGAGTGCGACCTACATTATCAAAAGAGGATGTGACACGAATTTCGAGATTGTTAGTAGAACAGAGAATAAATAGTATTTAATTATCTATTAAATTACTGATAAATTAATTTAATGGGTCTGTAAATTTTGCAACACCTGTTTAACTTGATGTGACGAGTGCAAAATCAGTGGGTGAGACAAAATCAATTTTTCCGCATCTAAAACCATCAAAGCACATGCGGAGACAGCCCCCAGACATGCAGGTAAGCCTTGGGCAACAATGTCTAATGTTTTGGATAAAAACGCACAATGATGCATTCCCCCCCCCCCCCCCCCATGTTCCCCAGAGGCCGTGCCCCGGTGTCCACAGGCATAGAGGTGGAAGGGCTTGAAGTGAGCAGGTGACCCAGGGGTGGAACAAAGGGTGCTTCTGAGGGAGTGATAAGCGACCACCATAGCGTCAGTCCAGGTCAAAGGATGTTGCAGTGGATCGTGATGAGAGATTGCGAAACAGAGAAGCTTGTCATATAAAGAGCAGTCAGGGATCCATTTTCTGACCCAGAAAAGACATCAGTGCAAAAGTTCAAATACTTAAGTGTCCATGCAATATTTCAGCTTGGTTCTGGAAACCTTAAAGCCCTTATGCGCCAGATGTTGAAGCAGGCGCAAGTGTCAGTGTCTTGGCAGATTTCTGGTGACTCAGCAGACACCAGAACACACAGACCATAGAGTCCCGAGGGAGGGAGAAGGTCACAGAGCGCGTTATGAATTACAGCTGAAAAAAAAACAGCAGGAGAGTCAAATGAAACCTTGAGTCAAAACGCTATCTCCTCATGTGCGTGAAAAAAAAGGCAGAACAGAGATCATTAATGGCAGGAACCTGTGATATTACAGAAGAAACAATCAATTCATTAATCTTACATAAATCTTGTGTAAAGTGTCTCACCACGCCTTGCTTGAGAAGAGACTGTAGGATGACATCCAGAGAGAGAGGTACTGCTTGTTAAATCATATTCTGTGTAGTTTCATGTCAATTTAAGTGCAACAAAATGCGGAAAGGTTCAAGGACAATGAATACTTATACAAGCCAATGTATCATAATCATGATAATTTATGAAGTTTTTTTCTTAATGGTTAAACAAAGATAAACCCAAGTCTCCGATTTATAAACAAAAAGTTATTCAAGTAAACGTTTGTTAACTGTTTCTTGCTGAAAAAAATTATGGTTAACTAAATATATTAAAAGCCTATCCATTCCATATCCTCTGTGGTTTTTAAAGGCAAAAGTATGGAGGTTTAAAACTCAGCAAACAGTTAATTTCATATCAATAGTTCGAAATTAGGAGGAACATGTTTAAGCTTAGCCTCATAAGTAGCAGTAAGTTTAAAGAAAGAAAAGGAGATATAAAACAGGGCAAATTGAAATGACAAACAATTTCACTGAATGTAATTTAAATAAAATTGAATAGCTGATAAGCACTTTTTGTTGGATTCGATATGTGACAGAGACTCAAAATACATTTTTAATTCAATTAACAGTATTAATGAGAATTGGTTGTCTTGGACATTTCGACTTTATGTATATGGAATTTACCTAATAATATAAAGAGATTACTTATTAAATTTATTATTGTGTGAGAAAGTGCCAAAAATAATGATTTTCTCTGCTCATTGCAGATTTCTGTGGCTGTCCTTGCCTGCTATTCTTGCATGAGTTGTTTGTTTATATTATAGCTATCTGTAACAGTCTGGGAGTCTTATCTCAATGTTGACTGAGAAAGAGACAGAGAGACTATAGAGACGGAACAATTATTCAAAATATTATATTTATATTAAATATTATGAAGACAATTATTCAAAAAATGTCAAAAAATGAAGTAAAAAGCGGGTTATCACACGAGGATTATCATCGTCCCGTGCCTTTACACGAGGATTACGAATAAAATCGTCCCGCAGACAAAATCTACGAGGATTACCAAATAAAAACAACTGGTTTTTTTTTTTCTTCTGATACTACCAACCAGGCGGAAGTCCAACCAATCAAACTAATCAATTAAAATAATTTACTCCTTACCTGATTGGGAAGTATCATCCCGGACGAGCCCCCAAATTGTTAGGTTCAACCCAGTTTGAAACGGTCAATCGGTCAACTTATTTCTCGGGACCCCCGCCCTCGTACCACCCAGACGTCTGGGACAGAACACCGCAAAAAAACAGAGAACCAGAGATCGGTTTAACTGCTGTTTATTCACAGTATTCTCGCCAAAGATGAAAGATTACAAACACCTTTTATAACAAATCATAATCTCTCCAAACGGCTATTGTGTCTGTCAAATGTGTTTGTATATGTGACCTCAGAGAGGGTGTCTATGGGAGGGTGTGAGTGAGTGACATCATTTTGATATCTGTGTCTATGTGCTAGGTCAGCAAATCACATCTTAATTCCATATGTATGTGTGTGAAAGAAACCTTCAATCATAAGCAAAATAATATTTCAGCAATTCAGCAATTTCATTTACGCACGTCAAAGCGCGCGAGATGTTTTTACGACAATGTTTTAAACAAAGACTATGTTTGGTCTAACAAAGAAGTGTTGTTCTCCGAAGGTCAGGCTACACAGGAACAGTTTAAAATCACTGCCATAGTATATGCAATATAGTCCAAAATAATAAAGGATCTTAAAAAGCTCTAAAATATAAAGTCTTAACTCTTTGTTCAGCAATAAGGCTACCATTACATCCAACATTAAAGTGTGTGTGGGTCGATCTGACATCAAAACAGACCTTGGCATCGTTCAGACACATCTCTGATCAAAAATACACATTTCATAAACAAAATGTTCCCAAACAATGTCCAGCCGAGACAGAAGGTCATTTTTAACTGAACCTTAAGTTTAACTGAACCTTAAGTTAATCCTTAATTTTGTCACCATTTTAATAAATTACTGCCTTCTTGGTCAAGAATAATACTTATATAAACCTAACAGTCCTTATGCTGGAATGCAGTGTTTTCCTTTCTCCAAACAAAACACTTCTAATTTAAACCAAAAAGTTCTATTTTAGTCTCATCCGTCCACAAAACATTTTTCCAATAGCCTTCTGGCTTGTCCACGTGATCTTTAGCAAACTGCAGATGAGCAGCAATGTTCTTTATGGAGAGCAGTGGCTTTCTCCTTGCAACCCTGTCATGCACACCATTGTTGTTCAGTGTTCTCATGATGGTGGACTCATGAACATTGGCTAATGTGAGAGAGGTCTTCAGTTGCTTAGAAGTTACCCTGGGGTAACTTCAGGGTAAATTCAATGAGTATATACAATATATTTTAGTATACACACAGTAAATTCCCCAGTGTAAAATATGCAGTGTCAAAGTCCATAGACTCCAAGAATTATTGCAACAGCTTGAGTAAAATGCCCCCTAGTGTTGAAAATACTGTCAAAAGATGTTGTGTCATTCAGTCACGTGACTTTTGCTTTGCTTACTTATGGTGAATGAAGTGATGGTCTGGCAAACCAATTTGGCTGCCGTTATGTAAAGAGCTAGTGAAACCATCTCAGACTATTTTCACAGTTTAGAGGCCAATGCACAGTCAATATACTGAAGAAAGTTGCTCTTTGCAATGGGATAGATCGTTTCACATTAGTAAAGAAGGATTTTTTCCTATGAGTTGGAAAATTATCCATCCATTGAATTCCCCGACATCTCAACTACCTGGTGCTGCAGACATCATTCTACATGGACAAACAGATGAAAACCTGGAAGAGCATGGAGGTATACAACTCTTTATATGTGGCTGAGTTAAAGATCTGGAGATCAAGAAACTACAAGATAAATTCTGGATCATTTATGTCCAGGAACGTAGGAATTTTGGGGCTTTTTGTAGGCATCTTTGTGATGATTGCTAGATGACTACAAGTTTTAGTATCGGATGTAAACAAACGGCAGCCACTCGATTCTCGATCCTCCCTACTCTCCCCTTCCAGGTAAGTCAAAGATCTACAGAAACACTACAGAGATCCACAGAAACACTTTTAAAGATCTGGGTATTGATGAAACAGGATGGAGAAGTTATCACGGCTCATTGTAACTGCATTGCCAGGTCAGCAGTTTTGTGCTGTTAACTTGTGAGCTCTGCTTTTGCATACTGTATATGTGGATTGTTTTGATTATCTTCTCTGTCTGGTTCAGTGAAGGAGCCCAATCTACATCGTCCTTGTAAAGATTGCTGGAACTTCCTGATAAATAAAGCAAAAACATATGCATTAGTTTCCAGTATGACCACGATTAAATAGCAAACAAAAACACATCTAAAGTCAAGTTTATTTTTATAACACTTTTAACAATAGACATTGTCGCAAAGCAGCTTTACAGAAATTTAATGACTTTAAACATGAGCTAATTTTATCCCTACTCTATCCCCAATGAGCAAGCCTGTGGCAATGGTGGGAAGGAAAAATTCCCTCAGGCGACATGAAGAAGAAACCTCGAGAGGAACCAGACTCAAAAGCAAACCCATCCTCATTTGAGTGATAACAGATAGTATAAATAATTTGCTTCTATAACAGTGCCCTATATAGTCACAAAGTGTAACTGTGAAACCAGGAAAATCATTATAGTTTTAATAAGTCTGTTTTTTGTTGAAGTTATAAACTGTTCATTGATAGAAACATGAGTGCAAAACAGATTGTTAGGTATGCCCAATGTCACCTGATGTGTAAGAACAGTATATATTTTGTGCTGAATGCAAGCAGGGACTCTGGCAAAACTATGACAGCATAACTAAAAGGGGAGAGCCAGAAGGTAACAAAGATATGAGGGTGCCCCAGGACATAAAGCAGCAGCCATTACACCATCAACAAACTTTGAGTGAGCGAGTGAGTGGGGGACTGACAGCATCCATACATCCCAGTTTACCAAAACACACTGTCTGAGGACCCTCCAGATCTACACCTTTATCTCATAAACACTATTAACAAAAGGCTTAACTAAACAGATATATTTTCAGCCTAGACTTAAACACTGGGACTGGGTCTGAGTCCCGAACACCTACTTGGAAGGCTGTTCCATAACTGTGGGGCTTTGGAAGAAAAGGCTCTGCCCCCTGATGTAGCCTTCACTACATGAGGTATCAGCAAATAGCCTGCACCTTTTGATCTCAGTAGGCATACTGGGTTATAAAGGACCAGAAGTTTGCTCAGGTACTGTGGTGCAAGACCATTCAGTTCTTTAAAGGTCAATAGTAGTATTTTATAAACAATACGGAATTTGATTGGCAGCCAATGCAGTGTGGATAAGACAGGGGTGATGTGGTCATATGTGACCCCTCACCGAATCCAGGGACACATGTCGGCCGAAACGAATCCGAGATAATCGCAAAAGAAGCATTTTTTTTTTCGAAATTTGTGATTTTTGTTTTTTTCCATCATGTGCAAGTTGAGATCTTGAAGAATGCAATCAGTATTTCAGATAATAGATTGTTTTGTTGGAAAAGCATACATTTTTTGTTGCAAATTGTCTCATTTTTGTCAGCACTGTAGCCTGCTGGGGGTGTGTGGGTAAATTACCATATGGGCCATTCACATGATGATTTAAGTCATTTGTTTTTTTTTCCGTGAATCAGCTGTATGATCCGAGTTGAGCGCATGGCTACTTAACTGCATACAGGCGTGTGATTTCACTATGGAATGAGTTACTAAACAGAGCGCAGAGGAGCAAACACCGCGAAGCAAACAGAAACTCGGTATTTACATTGGAGATAACCATTTCTAGCAAAAAAAAAAATGCAACCTCGTTTTCCAGATTGAATGGAATACTTGAATGATTGGATGATACACGGACTGTTCTAGGACTACATTATTCCATCGGAGGCATTGATGTGTGCAAGGCGCCGTTTCTCTTTCTGATGGAGTAAGTTTATTAATCTAAGGCTGTGTGGTTATTTTTGCATGTAACGGAGAGTGTTGTGGTTTGGTTAAGCCTAGGTCACAACCGGACGTACGATTTTTTGGTCGTGTGATTTTTGGCGTTTCCCAAATCGCTGCGTTTTTTTTTTTTTTGTTCATGGAGAAAGACGCGCGTTGGCCGTAAGTTTGTCTTGCAACCTGAAAAAAACGTAAGCGCCCGTAGAGTTTGTTTGACATGACAAAGAACCTCTGCGGCCGGTCTGCGGCTCGAAAATCAGCACATCACACACGTGCTCTCGTGCGTTTCATGCGCGCTCTCCGTGTGTTTCATGTAGTGTTGCCACCTGTCCCGGTTTTTCCTGATTGTCCCGGATTTTCATGGTCTGTCCCGGAAAAAAAAAATAAAAATCCGGGACACTGAATGTCCCGGTTTTTTGTACATAATGGGCAAAATGTGTATTTCAACTTGCGAGCCAGCTGAGAACCAGTTTGCTTTTCCGAGCTCGCCGTGCTAAGCGGAGCCACGTCATTACGTCGCTGAATACGTCATTACGTCGCTGTATACGTCAGTTACGGCGCTACGTTTGCATAAACCTTGGTGCGAATATCAAAGCAAAAACAACACGGAAGCAGCAGCAGCAACAACAGCAATAATGATGATGATGGCTGACTTCGCGTCGCTTAAAAATGGCGATCTTTTGCGGTCTTGTTATTGTTGTTGGTCTTAACAACTCCGCCCCCCCGCTGACGTAAGCGGTTCTTTCCTCTGGCCCAGCAGAGAGTTGGTGCTAGCCTGGAACCGGTTTTTCTGGCCCCAGAGCCAGTTCTTTGTCAGTGGAAACAGAAAACCCGGTTCCAAACTAAGCACTGGCCCTGAACCAGCCCTGGAACTGCTTTGGTGGAAAAGGGGCAATGGAGGATGCTTGGACTGATAAAAGAAACAGACTCTCTGTTGCAATGGTGAAGGCTGAGCTTCAAGTCAGGCTAAACTTTCAGTTGTCCTGCACGGAGTTCAAGACATTCATTGAAAATCAGCCAGGACTCATAGCAGCAGCAAAGAAAAACACCAAATATAAATGGAAGATTAGGTAAGGTTTTGGCGAATTAAATGAAATAGTGTAGTGTAGTACATACTCCTGTATGTGCCCAGTTATACCAGTTACATGTCCTCCTATCTATTTGTTTAGCCAAGAGCAGCAAGCAGCAGAGGCACAGGCAAGCACAAGCAAAGCACACACCACACTCTAAGCAACCAGGTAAGCTGTTTGACACTACACCTTACATTGTTACATTCAGGTATTCTTAGATACAATGAAAAATTTTTATTCCACATAAGCAAACAAACAGAACTTAATTATGTATTCCCCTTTTACCTGTGCCCACTACTGCTCCCAGGTGTCCACAACCAAAAACTGTTGGAAATAAACCAAAATAATGAAGACCTGCTTTATTATGTAAAGCAATTAACTAAACAAATAACTAGCAAAAGCGTCATTTTTACTAATTATAGCAATACAATTTCAGCGTAGAAGGGCGATTTTTGTCTTGGGTTAGATGTGCGAAGGGCGCCGTTGCTTACAAGCAAAAAGGTCGATTGGACGGTCGAAATGTCCAGGATTTTTGTCAGACACAGGTGGCAACCCTAGTTTCATGCGTTTTTTGCATGTAGACCGGCTGTAGGAGCACATACGGCCGGTTGTGACCGAGGCTTTACATGAAACTAGTGTTGTGTTAGTTGTGTCATCATCGTGCTATCTTTCTTTCTATCTTTTTTGCATTTATTGGAGCGTCCAAACAGTAAGGCATTACAGTACAATAATCCAACAAAAACATGAACTCGTTTTTCTGCATCATGTAGTGACATTATATTTTTTATCTTAGCAATATTTCTGAGATGAAGGAAAGCTATCTGGGTAATGTTATCGATATGAGTTTCAAATGATAGACTGGAGTCAGTGACCACATAGGTCTTACTGTTGCACATGAAGAAACAGAAAGGCCATCCAGAGTTACTGTGATGATCAGAAAACCTACTTCTAGCTGCATGTGATCCTAGTACAAGAACTTCTGTCTCGTCAGAATTAAGCAGAAGGAAGTTAATAAACATCCAGTGTTGAATGTCCTTTACACATTCCTCAGTTCGATTAAGCTGGTATATCTCATCTGGTTTTGCAGAAACATACAACTGTGTGTCATCAGCAGAATAGTGGAAACTCACACCTTGCTTATGGATAATCTCACCCAGAGGTAACATATATATATATATATATATATATATATATATATATATATATATATATATATATATATATATATATATATATATATAAAGAAAACTACAGTGGGCCTTGTGGAACACCAAACTTTACCTCTGTATGTCTGGAAATATCACCATTTACATCAACAACCTGAAAGTGATCAGTTAAATAAGACCTGAGCCAGGAGAGGGCCGTTCCCTTAACTCCCAGAACATTTTCTAGTCTATCCAGGAGAATGGAATGATCAATGGTGTCAAAGGCTGCACTAAGATCAAGCTATACAAGCAGTGAGACAGCCCTGATCAGATGCCACCAGTAGGTCATTTACTACTTTAACCAGTGCTGTCTCTGTGCTATGATGAGGTCTAAATCCTGACTGATACATTTCATGGATGTTATTCACATATACATATGAGCATAACTGCTGTGCCACAGCTTTTTTGAGGATCTTGGAGATAAAGGGGAGGTTTGATATTGGCTGATAATTGGACAGCTGACAGGGGTCGAGGTCAGGTTTTTTAATCAGTCAGTTTGATAACTGCTAGTTTAAAGGATTTGGGTACATAGCCAATTCTAAGGGAAGAATTTATTGTTTTTAGAAGCAGTTCAATTACTTCTGGTATTATCTGTTTGAAGTCGTGTAGGTAAGGGATCTAGTATACAAGTTGAGGATTTTGATGTGGAGGTTAAAGGAATTAGTTCGATTTCTCTAAGGAGAGTAAAACATTCTAATTGCTGATCTGATACAGTTATATTGTTAACTACAGGGTTACTTAAATTGTCACTTAAATTGTCTGGCCTTGAATTAGTAGTTTGAATTTTTTGTCGGATATTTTCAATGTTGTCATTTGAAAAATTTCATGAAGTTATTGCTACTACATATTGCAGGTGTGCATGTGTCTATAGTGGTCTTTTTCCTGGTTAATTTTGCTACAGTATTAAATGGGAATCTAGGATTATTTTTGTTATCCTCTATTAGGGTGGAGAAATATGTTGATCTAGCAGCACTAAGAACTTTTCTATACTTCAGGAGAAATTTGAATGCTACTCCTTCTAAGCTAATTTGAATGCTACTAATTTTGTTTGATGTCATTTACGTTCCAATTTTCAAGTGGTCTGTTTTAAAGTGCAAGTGTAATTAGCACCACGGCACTAATTTTTTCTAATAATTTTCCTTTTAAGTGGAGCTACATTATCTAATGTATAGCAGAACATTACTCTAAGCATTCAGTTGCCTGATCAAGTTCTGTGGGGGCTGACAGTGATCCAGTCAAAGTTGGTAACTCTGGGAGATTATTTATGTTTAATACAGTAGCATGGTGAGGTGCATATATTATTGTTCAGACATATTTTGAATAAGATGAGATAATGATCTGATATAACTTCAGACTGTGGAAGTATGACTATATTTTCTATATTTAACCTGAATGTTAGTATTAGATCAAGAGTGTGACCACCATTGTGGGTAGGTCCTATGACATTCTGATTAACCCCTACTGAATCTAAAATGGACACGAATGCTGTTTTCAAAGGGTCTTCTGGGTTATCAAAGTGAATATTAAAATCTCCAATAACAAAACATTTGTCTAAGGAAATGACCAGGTTTGTGATAAAATCCACAAATTTAGAAAGAAACTCAGAATATGGCCCCAGGGGCCTGTAAATAATAAGTAACAGAATTGACAGGGTGGACTTATTTTTTGAGACTACATACATTATATTCATAGGAAGAACTTCAAATGTATTAAATTTATTGCCAGATTGTTGTGTTATGCCTAGATAATCATTATAACCATGATGCTTTCTCCTCCTCTGCCAGTTTGAGGAGGCTGGTGTGTATAACTGTATCCAGGAGGACTAACTTCATTTAATGCTATATATTCATTTGGCTTAATCCATGTTTCTGTTAAACACAGTACATTAAACTCCTGATCAGTAATAAGTTCATTAACCATTAGCGCTTTAGATGTAAGAGAGCTAATATTTAATAGCCCTACCTTGAAATCAAAGGTGCTGGCAGTGGCTGTACAGTCAGTACGATCTAATTTTATACTGATTAGGTTACTAGAACAAACTGAGTATTTCTACTTTTTTGAATAGTTCGGGGAACAGACACAGTCTCATTGTAGTGGACCCTGAGTGACGACTATGTGCAGCTAGCAGACAGTTGGTTTAACCTATAGTTAGTTTTTTTTTTTTCATCAGACATCTAGTTTTTAGGTTTGTTTACCTGACATGTTTCGATGTACGACTGTCGTGTTCCTCAGAATGTCACCGGATGTTATTGGTGACGCATCTTTTATCAGCTGATGTTTCCGAAGGCGTGGCCTTCCTGTCTGGTTTGACAGGTCGGTCACACCTTCTACTGTCTGTTCGTCCCCTGCAAGATGGCACTCCAGGTATGGGAGAGCATGTATGCTCCCTCATCCCGGTTGATGGTCCTCGGGCTTTGCTTATGGATCTCCATGGCCTCCCTGATCCAGCGCTGATGTTTGTTATCTTCTGTGCGGATGACTCTGGCATTCCCCCAGTCCATAATATGATTTTCCCTTTTGCAGTGATCTGTAATAGCTGACTTATAATTTTCCTGTTGTGCCTTTTCTTTTATTGTTCGGGTTTGTCTTGTAGCTGTCTCCTTTTCGCACTCTTTCTTATGTTCATTTTTTCTTGTGTTGAAACTCCTTCCTGTCTCCCCGATGTAAGTTTTATTGCATAATTGACATGGAATCTCATATATGGTGTTGCATCTGTTGTCCGGATGTATTCTGTCTTTGGGATGAACCAGGATCTGACGGAGTGTTGTGTATGGTTTGACAGGTGTGTTAATGTTGTGTTTCCTCATTGCTCTTTGAATGCGTTCAGTTATTCCCCTAATGTATGGTAATGTCACTACTCCCCTGTGTTCTTGTTTGTTGGTTTGTTTTTTCTCTTTCTTCTGTGTTTTGTTGTTCTTAACCTGTTCCACCCCTTTGGATATTGCCCATTGTGGATATTGACATGCCTTCAATGCGTGTTGTATATTGCCGCTTTTCCACTACAAACGCGGCTGAGCCGTGCCGTGCCGAGTCGAGCTGAGTCGGGCTGAGTGGGGCTGTTGGAGTTGCATTTCGACTACAACCGCGCTGAACCGTGCTGGCTGGAAGTGAGTGGACACATTGGGTGGAGTTAGCGAAAGTGGGTGGACGTCACGTGATGTCGTTAAGCAGCGCAAACAGTGACATCAGTGACAGTGGCGGAACAAGTCAGAGCCGGGCCGGGGGTGGGGCAAATGACCGGGCCCTTTATTAAAGCTTATCATAACATCATTTTAGGCTACAAAATGTCCGCAACTGCGGTGTTTACCAATTTCAACACTACCGGGTGCAACTATGTTATTTAGTACATCAAGTCCTTCAAACGAACATGTAACTCAGAAACAAAAAAACATTAGGATACTGTACATGGCTCATAATAAAACATCAATAGCCTATACTGCACACATTATTTGAAGGGCATACGAATGAGCGCTCAGAGGTTGCAACGGTGACAGGAAGAGTCAGAAATAAAAGGAGGGCGGTGCAAACCTCACTGAATGCACTGTGTTTACCAATTTCAACACTACGGGGTGCAACTATGTTATTTTGTACATTACGTCCTTCAAACGAACATGTAACTCAGAAACAAAAAAACATTAGGCGACATACTGTACATGGCTCATAATAAAACATCAATAGCCTACTGCGCGCATTATTTGAAGGGCATACGACGAGCCTTGTGCTCCGCGAACTCGTCCACGATGCTCTGTATGTCACTGATTCAGTGATCTTTTAAGCGGTAGTCTCACGACCCGGAGAGTAAACAATAAACATGGAGGACATGGAGTCGTTAGTGTTGTGGCTTGTTGTCACCGACAACGCGGACAGATACTGGCAAGAGCGTATAGATGAGGCGAGGCACATAAGGCTTCAGAAATTCTCGTAATTCGTAATTATTCTCCTTCCAGGTTTGCGGTGTTTACAGATCCCAGCGCGCTCGCGGGGCGTGTGTGGGCATGTGAGGACACTCCTCCTCACCAATCAGTGCACAGGGGAGTGTCTGCTCACGCCCCCAACCTCACTCGGCACGGCTTGGCTCGCTTCAGCCCCACTCCAAAACGGTGCGAGTTTTAGGGGCTAAGCAGGGCTGAAGCGAGCTGAGTCATGCTGGTTTTTGGTAGTCGAAACGCGAGCCGTGTCGGGCTGAAGTGAGCTGAAGCGAGCTGAAGTGAGCTGAAAAAGGGTAGTGGAAAAGGGCCATATGTTGTTCCTCCTGTTCTTTGTCTTGTGGATCTGTAATTATTGCTGTGCGTTCATGTAATGTTCTGACTACTGATATTTTGTGCATTATGGGGTGTTCGGAAGTCCAGTTTAAATATTGGTCGGTGTGTGTGGGTTTTCTGTGTACTTTTATTTTGATGTCCCCATCTTCTGTGTGATGTATTTTTAAGTCCAAAAACGCTATTGACTGCTCCGTTTCTTCTTCATGTGTGAATTTTATATTACCGGTATTGTCTATGGTGTTGAGATGGTCGGTGAGTTGTTGAGTGTATCCCCTCTTCACTTTTTCTAGTATGTCATCCACGTAACGTTTCCAGAGTGTTGGCCTGTATTCTGCTGGTATTGTAGTGAGTGCTTTCTGCTCCAGATCTTCCATGAAAAAGCCGCACATGATGGCTGATAGTGGGTCTCCCATGGCAAAACCTTCCTTCTGTCTGTAAATTGTATTCCTGAACTGAAAGTATGTGGATGTGGCGATGAATTGAAGGAGCTGAGTGATGTCTTGTACAGTGAGGTTTGTGCGTTTCTTGAGCGTCCTGTCTCATCTCATTCTCATTATCTCTAGCCGCTTTATCCTTACTTATCCTTTACTGTGGCTGCTACACCACGGGAATTACATCCTGACCCCTACTTGGTGGACTTTTTTTATTTATTTATTTTTTATTTTTCTCTTTGTCTATTATTGTAAAGCGTCCTTGGGTTTCTTGAAAGGCGCTATATAAATTTAACTTATTATTATCTCATCTCATTATCTCTAGCCGCTTTATCCTGTTCTACAGGGTCGCAGGCAAGCTGGAGCCTATCCCAGCTGACTACGGGCGAAAGGCGGGGTACACCCTGGACAAGTCGCCAGGTCATCACAGGGCTGACACATAGACACAGACAACCATTCACACTCACATTCACACCTACGGTCAATTTAGAGTCACCAGTTAACCTAACCTGCATGTCTTTGGACTGTGGGGGAAACCGGAGCACCCGGAGGAAACCCACACGGACACGGGGAGAACATGCAAACTCCACACAGAAAGGCCCTCGCCGGCCACGGGGCTCGAACCCAGGACCTTCTTGCTGTGAGGCGACAGCGCTAACCACTACACCACCGTGCCGCCCGTCCTGTCTGTTTTTAATTTTTCTTTTACTACCTGTATGGTGGCTTCCGTGGGTGTTCTGGTGAAAAGAGATATGACATCGTGTGATATGAAAACTTTGTCTTGCTGCATTTTGATGTTTTTTAGTTCTTCTGCCAGTTGTTTTGAGTTTTTGCAGTGTTGGTCTGTGAGTCCTAGTAATGGTTTAATTATTTTGATGAGTGCTTTTGATAAGTTGTATGTCACTGAACCAATGCTATCTACTATGGGGCATAATGGTGTTCCTGGTTTGTGTATCTTTGGTGTGCCGTAAATCCTGGGGATGACATTGGCTGTGGGTACTAAATTATTGTATGCCTGCTTATCTATTTTATTTTCATCGAGTAGTGGTTTGAGTAATGCTTTAAGTTTCTTTTTCTTGTCTTCTGTTGGGTCTTTTCTTAATATCTCAAATGCGTTGTCACTGAGTAATTCAATCATTTTCCATTCATATTCATCAGTGTCCATAATAATTGTTGTCCTGCCTTTATCTGCTGGGAGGATTGTGATGTCTTTATTTTTTGCTAATGTTTTCATAGCTTTGGCTTCCTGTTTTGTGATGTTACTGGGTGGTGGTTTGGCCGTTTTCAATATACCAGCTATTGCGTTTCTTAGTGCTGCTTTTTGTCCCTGATCCTGTATTTTCTCACATGCTAATTCAGTTGCCAGAATGAATTCATCGTGTGGTATGTTGTTCGGTGTGACAGCGTAGTTGAGTCCTTTTGCTAATATACTGCGTTCTGCTTGTGAGAGTTTGTACCTTGATATGTTATGAATCCATTTGTCGTTGATGTGTGTGCGCTCCGGTTCTGCCTTCTTTTTTCTGTGCAATGAGTCTGTCCAGTTTTCGGATTTGTCGGGTTTTTGTCTTGGTGAATTCCTGCTCGTGTATGTCTGCCAAGTGTCCGTGTATTGCTAATTCCATTTCCTTGTTCTGGGGAAACCGGCGTTTGAAAGTTTCCGTCTCCCTATGTAGTTCACTGTTGATATTATTGAGTTTGTTAGTTGTGCACCGTATCCGTTCTTTTACCAGAGTCATCCGCACTTTCCTGATCATCTTTTCCGCGTTTCTGGTTGGAATCGGGTTCTTGATGTTCAGGCTGGCCGGTATGACTTCCTCATCCCGGCAGCGCAGATTGAATCTCAGGTGGTTCCTGTAGCATGCCCGTTTTCATGTCAATCTCTCTAGGCGGTGAAACTCCTTGATGCTTTCACCTCCATAACTTATTCTTAATCTTTCGATTATGTTCATTATGTCTTATATTAAATATATATATTTTTTTCTTTATCAGACATCTAGTTTTTAGGTTTGTTTACCTGACATGTTTCGACATACGACTGTCGTCTTCCTCAGAGTGTCACCGGATGTTATTGGTGATGCATCTTTTATCAGCTGATGTTTCCGAAGGCATGGCCTTCCTGTCTGGTTTGACAGGTCGGTCACGCCTTCTACTGTCTGTTAATATTGTGAGGAAACACAATATTAACACACCTGTCAAACCATACACAACACTCCGTCAGATCCTGGTTCATCCCAAAGACAGAATACATCCGGACAACAGATGCAACACCATATATGAGATTCCATGTCAATTATGTAATAAAACTTACACTGGGGAGACAGGAAGGAGTTTCAACACAAGAAAAAATGAACATAAGAAAGAGTGTGAAAAGGAGACCGCTACAAGACAAACCCGACCAATAAAAGAAAAGGCACAACAGGAAAATAAGTCAGCTATAACCGATGATTGCAAAAGGGAAAGTCATATTATGGACTGGGGGAATGCCAGAGTCATCCGCACAGAAGATAACAAACATCAGCGCTGGATCAGGGAGGCCATGGAGATCCGTAAGCGAAGCCCGAGGACCATCAACCGGGATGAGGGAGCATACATGCTCTCCCATACCTGGAGTGCCATCTTGCAGGGGACGAACAGACAGTAGAAGGCGTGACTGACCTGTCAAACCAGACAGGAAGGCCACACCTTCGGAAACATCAGCTGATAAAAGATGCGTCACCAATAACATCCGGTGACACTCTGAGGAAGACGACAGTCGTACGTCGAAACATGTCAGGTAAACAAACCTAAAAACTAGATGTCTGATAAAAAAGAAAAAAAAGAAGAAAAAAACTAACTATATTTAATATAAGACATAATGAACATAATCGAAAGAGTTGGTTTAACCGGTTTGTCTGCTCCCTGGCCTTGGCTCTGGATTGTCAGAAGTTAACTAGGCCTGTTCTGAGATGATGAGCTATGCTGCAAGAAATGAGAGCAGCACCTTCCCGAGTGGGATAGATACCGTCCCGCCCTAACAGGCCAAAAATGCCCTCAAAATTATCTATAAAGTCCACACTGTTTTCAGAGCACCACTTGGACAACCAGCAGTTCAGCAACCATAACCTGCTGTAAGCTACATCGCCGCGCCACATTGGGATGGGGCCAAAGCATACTACAGCATCAGACATCGCTTTTGTTAATTTAAACACCTCTACAAAGTTACTCTTAGTAACCTCATACTGACGAAGGCATATATCATTAGCTCCTACATGGATAACTATCTTTGAGAACCTGTGCTTGCCTTATGTTTGACAACTTGTTCAGTGATTATTAGGATGCTTTAATATGGATTACCCTGTTTGGTTTGGTTAAAACAGGCCCTGGTGTGTTTGCTTGTTTAGTGCGGTTTGTTACGGCTGGCACGAAATCTGTCAGTCAGTCCCTGGTGTGCAGGGCTGTTCTGTTGAAATGCATGAGATTTGTTATCATCTCTTCTCATTATCTCTAGCTGCTTTATCCTGTTCTACAGGGTCGCAGGCAAGCTGGAGCCTATCCCAGCTAACTACAGGTGAAAGGCGGGGTACACCCTGGACAAGTCGCCAGGTCATCACAGGGCTGACACATAGACACAGGGCTGACACATTCACACTCACATTCACACCTACGGTCAATTTAGAGTCACTAGTTAACCTAACCTGCATGTCTTTGGACTGTGGGGGAAACCGGAGCACCCGGAGGAAACTCATGCAGACACGGGGAGAACATGCAAACTTCACACAGAAAGGCCTTTGCTGGCCACGGGGCTCGAACCTGGACCTTCTTGCTGTGAGGCGACAGCGCTAACGACTACACCACCATGCCGCCCACTGTGACAAAGTATTACAATTGTTACAAATATTGCATTTTATGTAATACATAAAATACAGGAACATACAAATTACAGAGCATACAACATATTACATTGTTACATTTAAAGGGGAGAATTATGGTACAGGTTGTCGAGCAATGCCCCCTGACATCTTGGTTAGGACAGACACTCATGTTGCAGTCTAGTACCAAGATTTGGCCAATTGCTCCCAGCTGCGACCAAGATGTGACCAACCAGAGAGCCTTCCTCTTCAA
Source organism: Neoarius graeffei (assembly GCF_027579695.1). NCBI lineage: Eukaryota > Metazoa > Chordata > Actinopteri > Siluriformes > Ariidae > Neoarius > Neoarius graeffei. The sequence continues at coordinate 5,094,441 of NC_083587.1, forward strand.
AGAATGGCCGTTTACTTTTAGGTCATAGTTTCGACAGGATTATCTCATGGCTTTTTTTTGTGTGTGAAAATCCCAACATCCTAACCTTGAAATCCTTTGTTGATGACAAGATGGCACCAGGTGCGTGTGGAGCGTCGGTAGCAATTTTGGCTTATGCATTGTTTTTAAATGTTTTGGGTTTTAGATTTGAAAATTGTTGTATTGCCGCAACTATTGTGGAAGCATACTCATTCAAGAGTTTTTGGACAGAGACGGTCAATCCTCAGCGAATGCTGAAAAAACTTTTTGGACATAGCAATGTTGCTCTGATCACCATACAGTTCAGTCTCACTGGTAAGGCAAATGGAGCCTGAGAAATGTGATAAGCTGATGCTTTTGGCACCATATAATCCATCTGTCTGTTGCTTTCTGGAGATATCCATCAATGTCATGGCCCAAACAACTAACACCAGCCAAAGCAGTGATTGTCCTAACTGTGGAAAGGTGGTGAGAGATGAGGTGAAAGCAGTTGCTTGTGACTTTTGTGATGTCTTTATTCACATAAAATTTGCTAAGATCACTTTGTATGATTTGGCCATAAGGAATAAATCTGATATTCCCCTGGGGTGTAATAGGTGCTGTTTGAATGAAACATGTCAGGCAAATCTGATTGATGGTCCAGAGGAGACAATGCGTTGTTCTGAGGACAGTTTGGATGATACAAGGAATGATTGTGAGGCTGTTTTTAATCAGAAAGGACTTCATTTTATTCATATTAATGCAAGGAGTTTGCTGCCTAAGCTTGAGGAGATCAGGCACTTCGCGTCTACAGGGAGTGCAGAATTATTAGGCAAATGAGTATGTTGACCACATTACCCTCTCTATGCATGTTGGCCTACTCCAAGCTGCATAGGCTTGAAAGCCTCCTACCAATTAAGCATACCAGGTGATGTGCATCTCTGTAATGAAAAGGGGTGTGGTCTAATGACATCAACACCCTATATCAGGTGTGCAAAATTATTAGGCAACTTCCTTTCCTTTGGCAAAATGGGTCAGAAGAGGGATTTGACGGACTCAGAAAAGTAAAAAATAGTGACATATATTGCAAAGGGATGGAGCACTCTTAAAATTGCCCAGCTTTTGAAGCGTGACCATCGAACAATCAAGCACTTCATTCAAAATAGTCAACAGGGTCGCAAGAAGCGCGTTGAAAAAAAAAGGCGCAAACTAACTGCCCGTGAACTGAGGAAAGTCAAGCGTGAAGCTGCCAAGATGCCACTCGCCACCAGTTTTGCCATATTTCAGAGCTGCAACATCACTGGAGTGTCAAAAAGCACAAGGTGTGCAATACTCAGGGACACGGCCAAGGTAACAAAGGCTGAAAAACGACCACCACTGAACAAGACACACAAAATGAAACGTCAAGACTGGGCCAAGAAGTATCACAAGACTGATTTTTCTAAGTTCTTATGGACAGATGAAATGAGAGTGAGTCTTGATGGGCCAGATGGATGGGCTCGTGACTGGATCAGCAAAGGGCAGAGAGCTCCAGTCCGACTCAGACGCCAGCAAGGTGGAGGTGGGGTACTGGTATGGGCTGGTATCATCAAAGATGAGCTTGTGGGACCTTTTCGGGTTGAGGATGGCGTCAAGCTCAACTCCCAGTCCTATTGTCAGTTTTTGGAAGACACCTTCTTCAAGCAGTGGTACAGGAAGAAGTCAGCATCCTTCAAGAAAAACATGATTTTCATGCAGGACAATGCTCCATCACACGCATCCAAGTACTCCACAGCATGGCTGGCCAGAAAGGGTCTAAAGGAAGAAAGATTAATGACGTGGCCTCCTTGTTCACCTGATCTGAACCCCATAGAAAACCTGTGGTCCCTCATCAAATGTGAGATCTACAAGGAGGGGAAACAGTACACATCTCTGAACAGTGTCTGGGAGGCTGTGGTTGCTGCTGCACGCAATGTTGATCGCAAACAGATCAAAACACTGACCGAATCCATGGATGGCAGGCTTTTGAGTGTCCTTGTAAAGAAAGGCGGCTATATTAGTCACTGATTTGTTTTTTTTGTTGTTTTTGAATGCCAGCAATGTATATTAGTGAATGTTGAGTTGTTATATTGGTTTCCCTGGTGAAAATAAATGAGTGAAATGGGTATATGTTTGTTTTTTGTTAAGTTGCCTAATAATTATGCACAGTTATAGTCACCTGCACACACAGATATCCTCCTAAGATAGCTAAAACTAAGAAAGCCCTACTCCAACTTCCAAAAATACTCAGCTTTGATATTTATGAGTCTTTTGGGTTCATCAAGAACATAGTTGTTTTTCAATAATAAAACTAATCCTCAAAAATACAACTTGCCTAATAATTCTGCACTCCCTGTACATCTAAGGCTGCTGTGATTGCTGTGTTGGAGACCTGGCTTGATTGTTCCATTCAAGATGTTGAAGTCAAGCTTGAGGGTTACTTCATCTACCAGCATGATCATAGCAGAAACAGAGGAGGAGTGTGTCTGTTTATAAGAAATGATTTAACATATCCGCGGGTCGATCTTCAGGTGGAGGATTTGGAGACAGCATGGGTTGAACTGCTGCTTTGCAAAACAAAGCCCATTATAATTGGTGTTTGCTACAGACCCCCTAAGGAAACAGATTTTTATGAACTCCTTGAAACTGTCTGTTGTAAGAGTAACGTTTGCATGGAGAAAGAATATATCATTATGGGTAACTTTAATACAAACCTCTTACTGCTTCTTAGTAGTCTGAAAGAATCCTTCTTAAATTTCTGTAAAATGTCTAGTTTGCAACCATCAGATATGTGAGGGAAGTGGATGTAAGTGCAGAAGTAATCGGTTTAATAAAGTGCAGGGAATATATACACTGTGCAGATACACACAGGCAAACAATCCAAATCGGCAGGCAAGATCCAAGATGTGAAACAAGCAAAGGGTCGGGCGAGACGCATACAGGATATCAATGGCAAAGCGAGAACGGGAATAAGAAACGGGCACAGGAATTAGGAAAACAGGAAATCAAGAACATATTGTCTGATAGAAAAGCTCAGTAATGCATACAGACGTAGCGTAATACTTCGCGATGATCATGCATCAGCGCAGTCCTTAAATAAATGCACACACATTTCCTTAATTGAGTTCAGGTGTGCATTGTTAACAGCGTGCATGCTGGAGTCTGCTCAACGCACACGCAGCTTGAGGCGTGCCTTCAGGTGCACACGCCACAGCATGCAGGACTGACAGAAACCCCTCCCAAAGAGCTCCCACTGAGAGTGAAAATCCATCATACATGGCTCCAGTGGGGGTTCAGGCTCAGGACAAGACTTGGATTCCTGACTAGGAGTGGGCTTGAGCTCAGGACTTGATTTGGGCTCTAGGCCAGAATCATGCTCAGACTCCGGACTTGACTTGGATCTTGGACTTGGCTCGGATCCAGGACTGAAGGTGAACTCAAGCTCCAGGCTGGATTCGAGCTCTGGAGATGAGTTGAGCTTTGGGCTGGACTCTGGCTCCAGCTCAGGAGATGACTCAGGCTTGAGCTCTGGATTTGGCTTGGACTCAGGGCTGGGCTTGAGCTCTAGAGACTACTTGAGCTCTGGTGACAACCTGAGCTCTGGGCTGGACTCTAGCTTTAGTTCAGGAGATGACTCAGGCTTGAGCTCTGGATTTGGCTTGGACTCAGGGCTTGACTTGAGCTCTGGAGACAACTTGAGCTCTGGGTTGGACTCTGGAGACAGTTCAGGAGATGACTCAAGTTGGAGTTCTGGAACTGACTTGGACACAGGGCTGGAATTGTACTCGATCTCCGAAGATGACTTGGGTTCTGTGGATGACTTAAAGCATACAGTTAGGTCCATATATATTTGGACACTGACACAAATTTTGGTTTTTTTTACCTGTTTAATGAAACCTATTCAAGTTATAGTTACATAATGGATATGGACATAAAGTCCAGACTTTCAGCTTTCATTTGAGGGGATCCACATTAAAATTGGATGAAGGGTTTAGGAGTTTCAGCTCCTTAACATGTGCCACCCTGTTTTTAAAGGGACCAAAAGTAATTGGACACTTGACTCAAAGGCTATTTCATGGGCAGGTGTGGGCAATTCCTTCATTATGTCATTCTCAATTAAGCAGATAAAAGGCCTGGAGTTGATTTGAGGTGTGGTGCTTGCATTTGGAAGATTTTGCTGTGAAGAAAACATGCGGTCAAAGGAGCTCTCCATGCAGGTGAAACAAGCCATCCTTAAGCTGCGAAAACAGAAAAAACCCATCCGACAAATTGCTACAATATTAGAAGTGGCAAAATCTACAGTTTGGTAAATCCTCAGAAAGAAAGAACGCACTAGTGAACTCATTAATGCAAAAAGACCTGGACACTCACAGAAGACAACAGTGGTGGATGATCGCAGAATAATTTCCATGGTGAAGAGAAACCCCTTCACAACAGCCAACCAAGTGAACAACACTCTCCAGGAGGTAGGCGTATCAATATCCAAATCTACCATAAAGAGAAGACTGCATGAAAGTAAATACAGAGGGTTCACTGCACGGTGCAAGCCACTCATAAGCCTCAAGAATAAAAAGTCTAGATTGGACTTTGCTAAAAACAACTAAAAAAGCCAGCACAGTTCTGGAAGAACATTCTTTGGACAGATGAAACCAAGATCAATCTCTACCAGAATGATGGAAAGAAAAAAGTATGGCAAACGTGTGGTACAGCTCATGAGCCAAAGCATACCACATCATCTGTAAAACACGGCAGAGGCAGTGTGATGGCTTGGGCATGCATGGCTGCCAGTGGCACTGGGTCACTAGTGTTAATTGATGATGTGACATAGGACAGAAGCAGCCAGATGAATTCTGATGTATTCAGAGACATACTGTGTGCTCAAATCCAGCCAAATGCAGCCAAACTGATTGGTCGGCATTTCATAATACAGATGGACAATGACCCAAACATAAAGCCAAAGCAACCCAGGAGTTTATTAAAGCAAAGAAGTGGAATATTCTTGAATGGCCATGTTAGTCACCTGATCTCAACCCAACTGAGCATGCATTTCACTTGTTAAAGACTAAACTTCAGACAGAAAGGCCCACAAACAAACAGCAACTGAAAACTGCTGCAGTAAAGGCCTGGCAGAGCATTAAAAAGGAGGAAACACAGCGTCTGCTGATGTCCATGAGTTCAAGACTTCAGGCAGTCATTGCCAACAAAGAGTTTTCAACCAAGTATTAGAAATGAACATTTTATTTACAATTATTTAATTTGTCCAATTACTTTTGAGCCCCTGAAATGAAGGGATTGTGTTTAAAAAATACTTTAGTTCCTCACATTTTTATGCAATCATTTTGTTTAACCCACTGAATTAAAGCTGAAAGTCTGAACTTCAACTGCATCTGAACTGTTTTGTTCAAAATTCATTGTGGTAATCTACAGAACCAAAATTAGAAAAATGTTGTCTCTGTCCAAATATTTATGGACCTAACTGTATATGCAGAATCACAGCTTCACTTTTTATTTATAAATGCCTGAAACCTCAAGAATGACATAGGAATAGTTTTTAACTAATGTGTAATGGTCAAACAACCATTTTGTTTTTTTTAAGCATTAACAATAAATCTAATATAGTAATTTTTATGATTAAAGTGATTCATATTCATACTGACCAATATCTACTCTGGACATCTGAACATCCCATCGCACACAAAATGTCAGTAATCAGAACACTATACGACAGAGCACAGAGCATCATGGAGGAGAAAGACAGACAGGAGGAGGAACAACACATCCAACAGGCATTAAAAAACTGCCAATATCCACCGTGGGCAATCCGAAAAGGGAAATTACAGACACAAACAAAGGAAAAAAACAAACAAACAAGGAAAAACACAGAAAAAAACAAACCAAGGCTTTGTCACACTACCATACATAAAAGGAGTTACAGAACGCATCCAACGATCCATGAAGAAGTACCACATCAACACCCCGGTCAAACCATACAAGAACCTCCGACAGCTGCTAGTTCACCCCAAAGATAAAATACAACGGGACAATAAATGCAACGTTATATATGAAATCCCTTGCCATTCATGTAATAAAGTTTATATTGGCGAAACGGGCAGATGCTTCCATACTCGCAAAAAAGAACACCAAATAGAATGTGAAAAAGAAACAACAAAAAGACTCACAAGATCCGAAAAAGAAAAAGCACACCAAGAAAACTTAAAATCAGCCATTTCAGACCACTGTAAATGGCTAAATCATATAATGAATTGGGAAGAGGCCAGAGTCATTCGCACTGAAGAAAATAGATTCCAGTATTAGATTTTAGAGGCAGTGGAGATACGAAAGCGTGCGCAGAGAACGATGAACCGGGATGAGGGAGCGTACGCGCTGTCACACACCTGGAGCGCCGTCCTGGAGGAGCGACCTGAGAGCAGGAGGCGTGAACTACCTGTCAAATTGGGCAGGACGTTCACACCTCCTTAGAGTAACATCAGCTGATAAGGCACATCACCACTCGACATCTGGTGACTGTTTTGAAGAAGGCGGAAGTTTATCGCCAAAACTGTCAAGGTAACATCTTAAAAAATCCTTGTCTTAAGAAACGAATTTAAAGAATAGTACCAGTCATACACACCACCTAGTGGCCAGTGTTAGTAATTACCAGTCATACACACCGCCTAGTGGCCAGTGTTAGTAATTACCAGTCATACACACCGCCTAGTGGTCAGTGTTAGTAATTACCAGTCTTACACACCGCCTAGTGGCCAGTGTTAGTAATTACAAGTCATACACACCGCCTAGTGGCCAGTGTTAGTAATACCAGTCACACGTACCACCTAGTGGACAGTGTTAGTAATTACCAGTCACACACACCGCCTGGTGGCCAGTGTTAGTAATTACCAGTCACACACTGCCTGGTGGCCAGTGTTAGTAATTACCAGTCTCACACACTGCCTAGTGGCCAGTTAGTAATACCAGTCACACACACCACCTAGTGGCCAGTGTTGGTAATTACCAGTCAGACATACCACCTAGTGGCCAGTGTTAGTAATTACCAGTCACACACACCGTATAGTGGTCAGTGTTAGTAATTACCAGTCTCACACACACCGCCTAGTGGTCAGTGTTAGTTATTACCAATCACACACACCGCCGAGTGGCCAGTGTTAGTAATTACCAGTCACACACTGCCTAGTGGACAGTGTTAGTAATTACCAGTCACACACACTGCCTAGTGGACAGTTAGTAATTACCAGTCACACACACCGCCTAGTGGACAGTGTTAGTAATTACCAGTCACACACTGCCTAGTGGCCAGTGTTGGTAATTACCAGTCAGACATACCACCTAGTGGCCAGTGTTAGTAATTACCAGTCTCACACACACCGCCTAGTGGTCAGTGTTAGTTATTACCAATCACACACACCGCCTAGTGGACAGTGTTAGTAATTACCAGTCACACACACTGCCTAGTGGACAGTTAGTAATTACCAGTCACACACACCGCCTAGTGGACAGTGTTAGTAATTACCAGTCACACACTGCCTAGTGGCCAGTGTTAGTAATTACCAGTCACACACACCGCCTAGTGGACAGTTAGTAATTAGCAGTCTCACACACCACCTAGTGGCCAGTGTTAGTAATTACCAGTCTCACACACACTGCCTAGTGGCCAGTGTTAGTAATTACCAATCACACATACCGCCTAGTGGCCAGTGTTAGTAATTACCAGTCACACACTGCCTAGTGGCCAGTGTTAGTAATTACCAGTCAGACATACCACCTAGTGGCCAGTGTTAGTAATTACCAGTCTCTCACACACTGCCTAGTGGCCAGTGTTAGTTATTACCAATCACACACACCGCCTAGTGGTCAGTGTTAGTTATTACCAATCACACACACCGCCTAGTGGCCAGTGTTAGTAATTACCAGTCACACACACCGCCTAGTGGACAGTGTTAGTAATTACCAGTCATACACTGCCTAGTGGCCAGTGTTAGTAATTAGCAGTCTCACACACCGCCTAGTGGCCAGTGTTAGTAATTACCAGTCTCTCACACACTGCCTAGTGGCCAGTGTTAGTAATTACCAATCACACATACCGCCTAGTGGCCAGTGTTAGTAATTACCAGTCACACACTGCCTAGTGGCCAGTGTTAGTAATTACCAGTCAGACATACCACCTAGTGGCCAGTGTTAGTAATTACCAGTCTCACACACACTGCCTAGTGGCCAGTGCTAGTAATTACCAATCACACACACCGCCTAGTGGCCAGTGTTAGTAATTACCAGTCACACACTGCCTAGTGGCCAGTGTTAGTAATTACCAGTCAGACATACCACCTAGTGGCCAGTGTTAGTAATTACCAGTCTCACACACACTGCCTAGTGGTCAGTGTTAGTAATTACCAGTCACACACACTGCCTAGTGGCCAGTGTTAGTAATTACCAGTCTCACACACACCGCCTAGTGGCCAGTGTTAGTAATTACCAGTCTCACACACACACTGCCTAGTGGTCAGTGTTAGTAATTACCAGTCACACACACTGCCTAGTGGCCAGTGTTAGTAATTACCAGTCTCACACACACCGCCTAGTGGCCAGTGTTAGTAATTACCAGTCTCACACACACCGCCTAGTGGTCAGTGTTTTAGTTATTACCAATCACACACACCGCCTAGTGGCCAGTGTTAGTAATTACCAGTCTCACACACACCGCCTAGTGGTCAGTGTTTTAGTTATTACCAATCACACACACCGCCTAGTGGCCAGTGTTAGTAATTACCAGTCAGACATACCACCTAGTGGCCAGTGTTAGTAATTACCAGTCTCACACACACCGCCGAGTGGCCAGTGTTAGTAATTACCAGTCACACACACCGCCTAGTGGCCAGTGTTAGTAATTACCAGTCACACACACTGCCTAGTGGCCAGTGTTAGTAATTACCAGTCACACACACCGCCTAGTGAAGAATGTCTGTGTTAAGAGGCTTTTGGGAAACCCAGCCCTTATCAGTATGAAGGTAAAGAAGAAGGAATGAGAAAAGGGTCATTGCATGCCAAATCAACAAATATCTGACAAATTAAAGCTCGACCATCTCAGATTTCAATGAAATTTGGAGGGCTCAGAGATACTATTACAAGAAGTTAATCCCCAAAATTCGAGCTTCCTATCTCCAACGGTTTCAGAGATACAGACATTTGAATTTTTCGATTTTTTTTTCATTTTGCTCAAAACATACATATTTCAAAGTGTAATATAATTTTTATTATGCGAGATAGAAACCTAAAATTTTGCACAGAGAGACTCAATGTCTTGTACTACAAGCTTCAACTTAGAATTTCAATGGTCATTGTATATTAGATGGTGATTTTAACAAGGAAATTAAAAAGACAAATTTGCATTTTTTGCATTTTTAACTCATTCTGGAAGCTTTGGCAGTAATGCTTAAACTAAGAATGTTATTCAAATCTACACAGAAATATCTACCAATTTCAGTTTTACCAAGTCTCCACTATTCCTAGTTTGTCTGTAATAGGGTTTTGAAATTTGCCGATTTCTAAAACATGCCATTTTCAGGAGCAAGACATCCAATGTGGGATAGCAGTTAGGAACTTTGTAAATTTTTTCAGTAATCCCCAAGACCCATATTTTATATTTCCAAATTTTTGTTCTCTGTCTCTCAAGTATTTTTAAACTACAGGGGTTTAAAAAATCCATTTTCACCAAATTCGAATTTTTGATATATTTTCATATAACTGATATTTGAGGGTTAATAAATGCTTCAATAAGGCTCAAGTAGGTTAGGAGACATGTTTCTTCCTCAATTTTAAATAAAATTTCAAATAATGCTCAGTATTAATTATTTGTAAATTGATTTTAATCTAAGACTGTGTAACATTAGCAATCAATTGTTAAGGTCTTGCTGGGATTCGAACCTGGTTTGCTGGTGTGATAATCCAGCAAACCCCCACTAGGCCACCAGGGGAATAACTCAAATGCGGAGGCGTGAGGCGGAAGTAGAAAAAGTATCAAAAGGTTTATTTACAATATTTACAAAAAATCCAAAAAGTATAATCCAAAACACTCAGAAGATCTTAAGGGAAAAAAATAAATCCAAAAGTTCAAAGTCAATACAAAAGCCAAAAAAACTAGAAAAGAAAAGGCAAAAATACCAAACGCTCAGAAGATTCACAAAGTCAAAAAACAAAATCCACAAAATCCAAAAGAAAGCAAAAATACAAAGAACACAAGGACATGGATAAGGAAATCGGAACAGAGGTAACTGGAGCTTAAACATAACAGCACAAAGACTCCGTGACAAGAGGACTGAACTCAGGGGGTATAAATACACAAAATAAATAGGAAACAGGTGACACTAATGAAAACAGGCAATCAACACCAACCCAAAACACAGGACACAGTGGCGACTTCTAGAGGCCAAAACAAACATAGACAAAAAACAGGAAATAACAGCGGCCTCTAGAGGCCAAAACAGTCCCAGTCCTAACAGGACCCCCCCCCCCGGAGTGTCTCCTGACGTTCCCAGGGCGATCTGGATGGGCCGAATTGAAGTCCCGACACAGTTCTTTATCTAAGACATCCCGAGCGGGAACCCAGCAGTGCTCCTCAGGACCATAGCCCTCCCAGTCCACAAGATATTGCAGCCCGCCATGGACCCGGCGGGAGTCAAGCAGGTGATGCACGGTGAACACAGTCTGACCCTGGAAGATGCGGGGGGGTGGGGGATTCCTAGGGGCAGGGGCATATGTGGACATCAGTACGGGCCGCAACAGGGAAACATGGAATGTGGGGTTGATCCTCAGAGTCCGGAGCAACTGGAGCCGGTAGGAGACAGGGTTCACCCTGCGCACCACCTTGAAAGGGCCAGTGTAGCGAGGAGCCAGTTTGCGGTTCTCCACCCGCAGCGGAAGATCCTTAGTGGACAGCCAAACCTGCTGCCCAGGGCGGAAAGCGTGGGCAGGTCTTCTATGGCGGTTGGCCTGAGTCTGGTTGGTTCTGGAGGTCTGGATGAGGGTCTTCCTGACCTTGCTCCAGGTCTTGTGACACCGTCTCACATATTGGTTGACCGAGGGCACCCCCGCGTCCTCCTCCTGGTCCGGGAACAGAGGTGGCTGGAACCTGAATTGGCACTGGAATGGCGACAGCTTGGTGACCGATGACTGCAGGGTGTTGTGGGTGTACTCTGCCCATGGCAGCCAGGTGCTCCACGATGTCGGGTTATCCATAGCCAGGCCTCACAGGGTGGTTTCCAGGTCCTGGTTGAGCCTCTCCGTCTGACCATTGGACTGTGGGTGAAACCCAGAGGAGAGGCTGGCAGTGGCTCCGATGACCTTGCAGAACCCGTGCCACACTCGGGAGGAGAACTGGGGCCCTCGGTCTGAGACGATGTCCTGTGGGAGACCAAAGAATCGGAAGACATGATTAAAAATAAGTTTCGCTGTTTCAAGAGCAGAAGGGAGTTTGCACAGTGGTATGAAGTGGCAGGCCTTCGAGAATCTGTCGACTAAAACCAAAATGACAGTGTTACCTTCAGACTCTGGGAGACCCATGATGAAGTCGACTGCCACGTGGGACCAGGGACGCCGGGGAATGGTCAGAGGATGCAGGAGACCCTGGGGACGCTGTCGCGGGTTCTTGGTTCTGGTGCAGACCTCACAGGACAGGACAAATGACCTTACTTCCTTCTCCATGTTAGGCCACCAGAAGTGTCTTTTCAGGAAGTCCAGGGTCCTCCGAGCTCCCGGGTGGGCGGTGAGAGGGGAAGAGTGACCCCACTGGAGAACCTTGGCCCGGGCTTGATGTGGGACATACAAGAGGCCCGGTGGCCCCGTCCCAGGACCGGGGTCCTGGCGTTGGGCTCGTTGGACGGCCTCCTCAATACCCCAGCGGACAGGGGCCACAATCCGGGACACAGGGATGATAGGCCCGACTTCTCTCTCCCTGTTAGTGGCAGAGAACAGCCTGGACAGTGCGTCAGGTTTGGTGTTCTTGGAGCCAGGGCGGTACGAGAGGGTGAAGTCAAACCGACTGAAAAACAGGGCCCACCTAGCCTGTCGTAGGTTCAGTCTTTTGGCTTGCTGGAGGTACTCCAGGTTCTTGTGGTCAGTCCAAACCAGGAATGGATGTTGCGCTCCCTCCAGTCAGTGCCTCCACTCCTCAAGGGCCAATTTGACCACTAGCAGTTCTCGATCCCCCACGTCATACCGGGACTCCGCAGGACTCAGGCGGTGGGAGAAGTAAGCGCAGGGGTGCAGCTTTCCTTCTGAACATTGAGAGAGCACTGTGCCAACACCACTGTCCGAGGCATCCACCTCCACGATGAATGGTTGGGAGGTGTCCGGGAGGACCAGAATGGGTGCCGTGCAGAAGTGATCCTTGAGGTCTTTAAACGCCTTTTCCGCCTGAGGAGACCAGACATAAGATCCACTTGTCCCTTTGGTGAGGTCCGACATGGGTGCTGCTACAGAACTAAAGTTCCTGATAAACTTGTGGTAGAAGTTAGCAAATCCTAAGAACTGCTGAACCTCTTTGATGGACTTGGGAGTGGGCCAGTCCCGGACGGCCAGGGTCTTGGCTGGGTCCATTTGGAGTTGGCCTGTCCGTACAATAAAACCCAGAAAGGAGACCTCGGGAACATGAAATTCGCATTTCTGGGCCTTGGCGAACAGATTGTTCTGTAGCAGCCTCTGGAGAACCTGGCGGACATGGTGGCGGTGCTCCTGCACGGTCTTGGAAAAGATAAGGATGTCGTCGAGGTAGACAAAAATGTACAGGTTAATCATGTCCCTCAAGACATCGTTGATTAGGGCCTGAAAAACAGCGGGTGCATTGGTGAGTCCGAAGGGCATCACCTGGTATTCGTAGTGCCCAGATGGGGTGTTAAAGGCAGTCTTCCACTCGTCTCCCTGTCGGATATGGATGAGGTGGTATGCGTTCCATAGGTCCAACTTGGTGAAGACGGTGGTGCCTTGGAGCAGGTCGAAAGTTGTGGACATCAGCGGAAGGGGATATCGGTTGCGCACAGTGATCTTGTTCAGGCCCCTGTAGTCAATACATGGTCGGAGCCCCCCATCTTTCTTGCCAACAAAGAAGAAGCCGACACCAGCAGGTGAAGTGGAGGGTCGAATGAACCCAGAGACCAGGGTGTCTTTGAGGTATTCCTCCATGGCCTTGCATTCTGGCTGAGAGAGGGAAAACAGTCTGCCATGAGGAGGGGTAGTCCCAGGGAGCAAGTCGATGGCACAGTCGTAGGCCCGGTGCGGAGGAAGAATGGCAGCCCTGCTCTTGCTGAAGACCTCCTTGAGATCCCAGTACTCTGTGGGAACTTGAGATAACTCGGTGAGATCAGGGGGCTTGGCAGGAGACACAGGAGAGCTAGAGAGCAGACAAGAGGCATGGCATGCAGGGCCCCATTCCACAACCTGGCTTGTTACCCAGTCTATGCAAGGGTTGTGGCGAGTAAGCCAAGGAAGGCCTAGAATAACTGGGAACTCGGGTGAAGGAATCAGGTGCAGGGATATTTCTTCCTTGTGACCTTGAGACTGGAGGATGACTGGAGAAGTAACTTGGGTGACTCTTCCATCACCTAACACTTGGCCATCGAGGGCAGACACAGACAGTGGGACTTCAAGAGGTGCAGTCGGGACATTGATACTTTGGGCGAAGTGAATATCCATAAAGTTCCCAGCCGCCCCTGAGTCTAACAAAGCTTGACAAGAGTGGACAGACTCACCCCAGGAGATGGAGACCGGGATGTAGATTCCTTGGCCAGGGAGTCTGGGAGAGAGGGTAGGCCCTGTCACAACCCTCCCTCGGCTGGACAGGGCGGTCCTTTTCCCGAGAGTTCGGGACATGATGCTCGGAAGTGACCAGGCTTGCCACAGTAGATGCAGCACTTGTCCCTCCTTCTGCGCTCCCTCTCAGATGCGGAGAGGCGAGTACGACCCACTTGCATGGGTTCTGGACAGTCACTGGAGGAGGTAGACGGGCTCCAGGTAGAGGTAGGGAGGCTGGGGGGGCTCAGGACTTGGCGGCGTTCTCTCATCCTGTTGTCCAGATGAGTAGAACGTGAGATGAGATTTTCGAGGTCACTTGGGCATCCAATAGAGGCCAGGCCATCCTTGATGGGGTCAGACAGACCATGGTGGAAGGCTGACACCAGGGCAGTCTCGTTCCATCCACTTACTGCTGCGAGCGTCCGGAACGAGATGGCGTAATCTGCGACGCTTCATCCTTGCCGGATGGACATGAGCTTTCTGGCTGCGTCGGTACTGATGTCCGCCTGGTCGAAGACCCGAAGCATCTCTTCAGTAAATAGTTCAAAATCAGAGCACTCGGGTCCCCATCTCTGCCAGATAGCTGTTGCCCAAGCTCGTGCCTTACCAGCTAACAAGGTTATCACAAAGGCGATCTTGCGGCGATCCGTCGTGTAGGCGGTAGGCTGTAGCTCAAAGGTGAGTTGGCACTGGGTAAGGAACTCCCGGCACTCACCGTGCTTGCCGTCATACCTCTGTGGTGCAGGAAGGCTGGGTTCGCGAGGTGAAGGAGACAGTGTGGAGGGAGGCACTGGAGCAGAAACAGGAGCTGGATCAGGATGAGGAGATGCAGGCAGAGGTGTCAGCTGTGCCAGGGTTTTCCCAATTTGCTGAAGCAGTTCCTCATGGCAAGCAAGGGCCTCACGTTGGCTGGTGAGCATTTGTCCATGAGCTTCTATGGTCGCTCCAAAGCGTGTCAAAGCTGCCATAATTCCCTGAAGGTTGGCTGGGTAGACAGTTGAATCAGCCTCTGCTGAGTCGGTCATGACGGAGTCTTTCTGTTAAGGTTTTGCTGGGATTCAAACCTGGTTCGCTGGTGTGATAATCCAGCAAACCCCCACTAGGCCACCAGGGGGATGACTCAAATGCAGAGGTGTGAGGCAGAAGTAGAAAAAGTATCAAAAAGTTTATTTACAATATTTACAAAAAATCCAAAAAGTATAATCCAAAACGCTCAGAAGATCTTAAGGGAAAAAAAAAATCCAAAAGTTCAAAATCAATACAAAAGCCAAAAAAACTAGAAAAGAAAAGGCAAAAATACCAAACGCTCAGAAGATTCACAAAGTCAAAAAACAAAATCCACAAAGTCCAAAAGAAAGCAAAAATACAAAGAACACAAGGACATGGATGAGGAAATCGGAACAGAGGTAACTGGAGCTTAAACATAACAGCACAAAGACTCCGTGACAAGAGGACTGAACTCAGGGGGTATAAATACACAAAATAAATAGGAAACAGGTGACACTAATGAAAACAGGCAATCAACACCAACCCAAAACACAGGACACAGTGGTGACCTCTAGAGGCCAAAACAAACATAGACAAAAAACAGGAAATAACAGCGGCCTCTAGAGGCCAAAACAGTCCCAGTCCTAACATCAATGACCAGCTATTGTGTACCAGTCAACAGCCAGCCTTATCAATATCAACACAGCACAATAGGTGACCTTTGATACCAGAACAGGTGGCTCATATCTTATAGTTTTAGAGTCTGTAAACTGCATACTTGTTCAGATAACATTATATTGTTTGGATTATATTAAATACATTGTAATACAGAGCACAGAGAAAATTTACCAATGTTATTAACTGAATGTGTTTCTTTGCAAGGATTGGATATTTTGAATAGTTGACTAGGGAATTTAATTGTAGTTGCTTTCAATTTGAGATCAGTATAAATGAGTTTGTTCTTAGACATCTAGAAATGGCTGAACTTCCTCCCTGTTCTATAGACCCTTTTCACTCACGTGACCTTCGTAAACGCGACCGCCATTTTGGACATGAAGAAATAACGGTTTATGGCACAGACCTTTCGGTTCTCGCTCATCTAGCTGCTACAATGACTGCTTAGACTGCAACAATAATACCTAACACACATTTAAGTATCCGTCGTAAAGACGTGAAACTCGTCGAGTGACGAGTGTGTTCATTGATGAGTTAACACAATCTAAAAGTAGACATACCATCACACTGCCCTGGCGCTGTGTACAGTTTACCTTCTATGGTTTGTGCACTCACTATTTGCCATTACTTTCTCCAACCCAGTGTTCGAACTATGCCAATATTTTCGGGGGGTCCCTTTTTTTCCCTTGGGGGGGGTGCTTGCGCTTGCGCTTGTCTCAGAGCGCGGATCTCCAAACACATGAGAAGCCTATCTTACGCACATATCACGCGGACTCCACACCTCCACACACGCATCGCGTCTGAAGTCATAACTCATCAGGGGAAATCGTGTCCGCATTGGCATGTTCAAAAAACAACCTCGCGTCAACAATGATACCACACGCAAGAAAAAAAAAAAAACAGTCAGGCTACTCAACACATCTGATCCACAGCAGCACCAAAGCATCACTGGAAATCATGTCAACAACCAATCTTCCATTTCAACACGCATCAACAAACAAATGGCACCACAAACATGAACGAATCGGTCAGGCTACCGATTCCAAACCCACAGCAGACGAATAATTAAATGCATCTTACCTTAAAGCAGAATCGACCACAAAGGAAGTCTGTTGGCACACTTCCTTTCTACTAGTTTGTGTCCCCAACCTGGCAGCAGCAGTCATTGTCATATCGGTTTATTTTATCTTTGATGTAAACACAACACTTCGGATATGCAAATGCTTCCCGTTACACACGATTGCTATGTCAATAAACATCATTTTGCCAATATTTTAGAGACCATCCATCTTCTCCATCAGTCAGCATCTGTTGGGATCCGATAAAATGATAAATCTTGCCTTGTGTGTTGATGGTTACTACATCCAGGTGCACAACAATATAATGGCATGATGGAAGTCTTGCTGAAAGTAAAAACTTTCTTTGATGGCTATATTCCTTTCGATGCTTCGCCGTCGTTCCTCATTGTTGGCTGTGGTAGACTACTGGTAGTTCATGTCCAAAATGGCGGCCGCGTTTGTCGTGACGTCACGTGAAAAGGGTCTATAGGAATTGGACTAAAGAAAGATTCTGACTGCCATAAACTAACATACAACAGAAACTGTAAGTTAAATACACTCTCTCAGTATAGTTTGGAGCAAATTTCATGAATTAAACAGAGAACTGAACTTGAGAACATTTCAAGCACAGACACAGTATGTCTGCATCATGAGTAACTGTTTCTGATTAAATATGAAGAGCTACAGAAAAGTTGTTGTGATCCATATGAAAGGCACAAGAAAAAAGTTAAAACAGAATTACATTCAATTCTTCCTGAAACAGCAGATTCACTTTCAAAACTGATAAATAAAAATATTAAACCTGGACAAAAATTGTGTTCTAAATGTTCACAGAGAGTGGAAGAACATTTAAGCCAAGCAGATTCAGCAGGTATTACAGAATCAGAACAAGAGAGCATGTGTGTAGATGTGGATCGAACATAGACTGGTGAGGTAGCTGAATCACTTGACAAAAGCCTTGTGTCAATTGGTTGCTCTCCACTGAAAATTGCCAAGTATAGCCACAAACAGAAAGCTGCATATGGCAAAGCAAAGCTGCAATGAGTAGAAGAAATTTTACGTTCTAAAATGAAATTTTATTAATTAATGAAATTTGCTCCAAACTATACTGAGAGAGTGTATTTAACTTACAATTTCTGTTGTATGTTAGTTTATGGCAGTCAGAATCTTTCTTTAGTCCAATTCCTATAGAACAGGGAGGAAGTTCAGCCATTTCTATCTTGCATAATAAAGATTATATTGCACTTTGAAATATGTATGTTTTGAGCAAAAAACAAAAAAATTGAAAAATTCAAATGCCTGTATCTCTGAAACTATTGGTGATAGGAAGCTCAAGTTTTGGGGATTAACTTCTTTTAATAGTATCTCTGAGCCCTCCAAATTTCATTGAAATCTGAGATGGTCAAGCATAACCTCTTGTTGATTTGGCATGGAATGACCCAAAAGATAGTTATGAGATTAGTGTGTGTTGTGTTAGTAGACTATTAAAACTTTAAAAAATACAAATCACTCAGTTAGTACAAGGTGACTTACTACGAAGGAGAAGATTAAACTGCTGAGATTCGCTGATGAATTGCTGACAAGTTGCTGATAATCTCTGGAAACTCGCTGTTACTCGCTCTGAAGGTTTGTGTTGCTCTAAAGCTCTGTGTGGATGTGTGGCTCTTATATAGCTGCAGATTTTGAAACATAACTCATTAAACTGTCTTCATTTAAACTAATTAAATTGAATCATGTGAGCTGGGTTTTCTCCTAAACTTTAGGGGAAAACCCAGGTCATGTGACATCAGCTCCCTGAGAGAGAGAGACAGAGAAAGAGAGCATCCTGATCACTCTGTCTTGTTCAGTAGCCCATTCAGTGTTCTGTGTGGGTGGCTTTACATCTTCTCTCCCGGACCGAGAGCTCATAGGCTCGTCAAAGTGAAGCCATCTGGCTGCCATCTTACCCCTCACATCGCATGGATTTGGTTTGTGTGTTAAACCATCATATCTGATCAAACTGGCCCCAAGACAAGTTTCTCCTGACCCCCATCCCCATTACCTCCTCTTATTTTCTCAACTTTACCCCCATTCCTTACTAGGGTGACCATTTCCATAACACCAAAAAGGAGGACATTATGCAGCATATCGATAAATTACTATGGTGTACATAGGACTCTGGTATACTCTCATTTACAATACAATTTTGTGTGGTTTAAAAATTGTTTGTGTAGCTGAATAGGAAAAAATATTAATGAAAAGTCAAAAGTGTTTGTTCACAGTATTTGTATTTATTCAATAAATTGTGGTGCTCAAAAACTGACCACTGAGATGAATCTTTTAAAGTGCAGAGTGCCACAAAGCATAGCATGTGTGGACTTAAATGTAAAAAACAAATAACAAGTAACATACATAATTTAAAAAAATGCTTTTTAAAAAAGCACAAATAACCTTTTATGTAAAACAACAAAGGAGATTTAAAAAAACTAAAACATTTACATTCAACTGCTCAAAAAGTATAGCATTTCTAAAGTGCTTCAGTCTTTTGGGGACTTGTCTTCAGTGTCTTAATTTGTATATGGTTGTGTGTGTGTGCAGCAGTCCACCTGTATTTAAACAAACTCCACATTCACCCTTTGTAGCAGCTCAGGAGACAACAGCACTTCTCATGGCTCATGGCTTCCAAGTCCCCACTGCCCCCTGGACCTATTTATATCCTGCAGGGACTGGTACAAATAACAATGTAGCAACAATACTGTAATCAACCTTCAAAAAACTGTATTGTTTTCAACCCTATAAATATTTCATGTAGCCCATCAGTAAAATCATAAGACTAGTGTACTCACCAAAATAGTTGATTGTCTATCTGCAATACTTCTGTTCTTTCCTGGCTGCATCCAAGAGTTTTTTGTTTCCAATGAACTTCTTGTACACCTCTGTTAGACCATAAGGTGAACCCCGTTTTCATTTTAGGTCGCTCCAACGTCTCTGAACCACATGCTCTTTAGCTGATAAAAAGGACCAAGTTATGTTACACTTATAGCAAACTTTCCGCGTCACAGAATCGCACTCGTTTTTTAAATCGAGACATTTTCTGAAGAACTATTTTCCTCAGAGCTGAATGCGATTTTGACGTCACGAGACACCACGCGACCGCGCTAAACCAATTGCGTAGCCGATTTACGACAACAAACTGGAAAAATGACAGCCTGCCTGGTGTTGTCAAATATAACCAACATAAAGGAATCTCCCAAAATATCCTTCTAAAGTGGGCCAAATTGATTCTAAATAGTGCTTTATTTATAGCACGAAGAACAATGATGCAAGTGACCTTTCATGTTGTCATTTTGATCAATAAATGGAAATAATTCTAATTATCAATGATAAGGAACATTCAGGTATTCATTTGTTCATTTATTCACTCACAACTATATACAACACACAAAAACAATCATAAGTATACATTGCCTGGCATAAACTTATATAAATAAACATCATAATAAAATGAATGATAATGATATCAATGGAATAGAATAGAGGTAAAAACCACATGACATGCTATTCCTCAGTGTCAGGGCAGTTATCATCTTCTTTCTCTTCTGTTTCCTTTGTGTTTGAACAGCTGGAACACCTGCACAAGTCTGTACATCAGAGTCCTGCAGAGACACAGGAGCATCTGTTTGTCTCACAGGCACTCCCTCTGCAACCACAGTCTATCACATGCAGAACAGTGTCAGGGGCTGGATTTCTTGTCATCCATGTCACTTGTAGATTTCCATCTTCCAGATGCCAACCATATCCAGCAGGAGATGGAGCGCCAATGTTTTGTTTCACACATGACCTCATGATTGCAGCCTGATAATTTGCCCTTTTGCAGTGCTGGTGGAGGGCATCACTTGTTGGGGGGATAGATAATTCTGGCAAGGCTGATGATGCCATACAGAAAGCCTTGTACCTAGCCTCATTGATATTTTCTGCAGCTGGCTGATCGTACAGATGGCATACATATTTGCAAAGTAATGCTAATGTTGAGTGGTCTAAGTTAAAGTCAGTCCCCAGATTTTTGAAAGCCTTCAGGTAGACATCTTTCTCACATGCCACAGCAAATGTCTTCCTTTTGCCTTTGCCATAAAAGGCACTTGTGGAGTCACAACCAGTGAATGTATGTATCCCAATCAAGGCTGAACACACACTGGCTCCGAGAGCTGATGACACCTTGGTAATGTCAATGATGCATGTCCTGTTGCCCATCCCTGTGAAAAAGTATAAATTAGAAATTAGACAAATGCAAGGAGATTGTGTGCAGTCAGTAGCAGTGTAGATAGTCATTCAACTACTCTCTGTGTGTGTGTGCTGGGGGATGGGATGCATTTGCATAGACTACCTACTGTGTAGTGGGGGATGAGGGTGAGATGCCTTTTAGCTTACCTGCGGTTAAAGTCTGTGTCTTTGACAAAGCTTCTTTTTGTCGTCTGCCAGCCTTGACGAAATATTTGCAGGTTTTCTTGCATATTATACAGATGGCAGGAAGGACGGGGCCAGAGCTCGAGATGGGCAGGCTTGATCTGGAACGAAGTTTCCTTGTTGGAGTCGTGCCAGTCACTGTTGCAGGGATAGCCTTGCTGGTCTGGGGGTCTTGTTTATCATCTCCCTGCTCTTTCTCTCGCACGAGACGCCTTTTTGCTCTTTCAATTTCGCGCTTGTCAATGAACCTCTGGTAACATGTGGGATGGAAAGCCGCGTCTTCGGGAATTTTATCAAAATCCAAGTCAAGACAGTGTTTGTAATGTTCGGATACGTGTCTGCACTCACCCTCAACTCCAGCCACTGCCGAAGGCTGTTTCGGTAAGTATTCCACCGTATGCTGGTGAAATTCTGTGGTTTTTTTATGCTTCACAGAAGATATGTGCATATAACAAGTCTTGCGTGTCGAAGATTTAGTTTTTTCAACAGTTTCAGCCGAGTTTTCTTCTTCTTCGGTACTGCTGGATGATAGCACTGCTACTCCGGTGGCTGCCATGCTGCTTCTGTTTACCTAGCACAGCTGGTAGCTACCAGCTACCCGATTCGTCCAGTCTGATGACGTTTCAACTGTGGCACCTCTCGCGAGCCAAAGTGTTATTACGCCTGCCGAATATGTACATACGCCTTGGAGATACTAGTTCTTCATTAAATGTTGCGATTTAAGAAATGAGCATGATTCTTTGATGTGAACTGTTTTGTTGTAATCTTACCACAACTCTTCTTTTTTATGAACTGAAGCGTGTGCGGTTTGGAGAGGTCGGAGTGGGATCCCTTTTCGGAAGGACTTTTCGAGGTTCACCTTACGGCCTATGCGCAGGGATAAGTGAAATTGACACACACTTGCAGCTCAGCCTTGACACTGTCCACATCCAGATGATTCCTCTCGTTTCTCCATGCAGTTGTCATCATTGAAAATACACGTTCTGTGTGTGCATTGCTGCATGTGATGGAGAAAATATAGGCGCTGACCTTCCTGAGATTCACAAGTGGTACATCTGCTTTGGAAAACAGTTTCAAATATCGTTCCTCACTGTGGCAACCTTCCATTTCTGGTGAACTGAAGGAACCTTCCACCATGGCATATTCCTCATACAGTCCATCCATATCAATGTCCAGATTGCAGGCCTGGACAGCAGCACTGTAGTCTTCAAATGGCACAGCAGTTGTGAGGCCAAGCTTGGCCACTTTGCTATGAAAGCTTGTGTCAGAGAAGTCATATCTTTCAGTGATGTATTTCTTTGCTCTTTCATAAAAAAGAGAAAATCTGCTTCACATTTTTTTTGACTGGCAAGGGGGCAGCTGCTTCAGTTTGCTGTTAACAGTAAACCCAAAGAACCTGTCCTTTATCCTTATTTCTAGCTTTTGTTTTAGTTCAGTCATTACCTTAAACACAGATGTAATGCTGAAGGATTTTGCCTCAAGTGCTTCAATCGTGTCAGAGAACACCTTCAGAACATGACTGAGAAACAGAAAATATGTCTCTGATACTTCATTTCTTTCCTCTCCAAAACATCTCGACACAATTCTGGCACATTCCCTCTCACCCACACTCTGGAAGTAGCTGGTCAGGGCCTTCCAATATTTCAGGATTCTGTCGATGGATGGCAGCAGGGACAACCACCTGGTGACAACATGCTGCAGCAGGTTGCATTCCTCCACTTCCACAAACTCACAGAATTCCTTCAATTGCGCAGTTCTGCTTGCTGATATGCTGAAATGGCTGTAAACCTTCAGCACAGCATTTTCCACATCAAAATCAAGGCTGCTTGCTGCATATCTGGTTGCTGCATATCTGGTTGCATTATGCAGAATATGGGCCAAACAGTTTGCTGGTCTTTTTGGCTCAGTTTCAATTTCTGATACACACTGTTATGTTTGCTATAATTGACACTGGCATTGTCTGCTGCATATGCAGACATGTTCTTCACTTCTAAGCCAGATGTAGCCTGTGGAATTAGTACCACACAGGACACAGTTCTTCTGGGGTTTTCAGTAAGTTTTATTTTCAAGCATAGGTGCAAAATAACTAGACTACAACACGACTTGGGCCGCATCCATTCTTCACTCACGGCTGTAAACTGTAGCTAGAGAGTTCAAACTTATATACAAACAATACGGCAGTAGGCTTACCTAACAAAACAAAATAAAAGAACAGAAAAGATCATAAACAGCCATAACCCATTTTGCTAGCATTTACAAATTAACAACTGATATTTTCTTTACTTACAGGTTTCGTTATCCTAACAGGTACAGCCCACGTTGCTGGAGGAATCTTCACACATCACGAACAATTTTGAAACATCGCAGTTTATACAGTCTCTAATAACTTATTGATCTCATATCCCAAACATCATGTTACACATCTTCAGTTTTGATGAGGACTTGTGTAACAAGCAACTTATAAAACAAGAAAAACATACTTATAGTGCAATCTCGTTGAAACACATTTCAGTACAGCGCATTCTGGTCAAAATCTAAGTACGGCAAGCAAAACCGCCCAAACTTCATTCCAAACTCTATGTACATTTCAACCTCATCAAATAAAATGGTCAAATACTGCCACCTACAGGATACCCTCCCACAATTCTCTCTGGACATTGATACACTTCGAATTTGGCATTCATCACACTGTAACCATACACGTACATCTCATCTCATCATCTCTAGCCGCTTTATCCTTCTACAGGGTCACAGGCAAGCTGGAGCCTATCCCAGCTGACTACGGGGGAAAGGCGGGGTACACCCTGGACAAGTCGCCAGGTCATCACAGGGCTGACACATAGACACAGACAACCATTCACACTCACACCTATGGTCAATTTAGAGTCACCAGTTAACCTAACCTGCATGTCTTTGGACTGTGGGGGAAACCAGAGCACCCGGAGGAAACCCACGCGGACAACATGCAAACTCCACACAGAAAGGCCCTCGCCGGCCCTGGGGCTCGAGCCCAGGACCTTCTTGCTGTGAGGTGACAGGGCTAATCACTACACCACCGTGCCGCCCCATACACATATATATTTATAAATTTATCTATTACCACCTGGTTACATTCTCCCCTGCATATGTCAGCGTCCTCGATGACTTAATTGGTCTATTAAGAACTCATTACCCCAGTCATATTTCTGACATAAACTTCACTTACAGTTCACACAGCCTGTGAAACCATCTTTTTGCTCACTGTTACTGCATTACAAGCTGACCTGGGAAGATGAAAAGGATTGCTATGTATCCCAGCTGTGGTTCTTGAACTCCACTTAAGAGGAGGTAAGTTAGATCTCAGATCCGAGGCATTTGGCACTTCTACCCCCGCTTCGGACGGTTCACCCTCCACCTCACCAGTGATTGGTGAAGAATCGTGATCTTGTTCTAATCCAGAGGCTACAGCATTTTCATTGCTTTCCATCTCTACTGATGCACTGTACTCATCAGAGGTAAGTGGGCTAGCTACTTCTTCAAGCACCACAAAATCAGGTTCATGACAGTCATCAGACATACATTCCTCCATAATCACAGGCATATCTCCATTAGAATCAAGCACTTCCTCTGTGTTTTGTCTGGACACGGGCAAATCACATGGTCTCAACTCTGTTCTGTGTACCCTTTTTGTGGGACCTCCCTCTACAGGCTCGACAGTATGCGCAGTACCCTGAATACCCACTACCTTATACACAACAGGACTCCAGGCATCCTGGATTTTGTTCCTCCCTAACGGACGATGACGGAGGTAGACAGTTTGACCTAAAACCACCTTGGGGCAAAAGACTCTCTCATTCAGCAAGGATATTCTTTCATTGGCTTTCTGCTCTGAATACTCTCTCGCTCTTTCATGGGCCTGTCTTAGTCTCTCCTGATGCACAGACAACCAGTCTACTTTCCTGTCTTCCGAGGCCGTGTTCTGACCCAGTAAGGCATCCACAAGTAATCTGGGTTGTACACCAAACAGTAGAAAATGTGGTGAGTACCCCGTAGTGGAATGAGGGGTCACATTATATGCATAAATCAATTCAGGGAGATGTTCAGTCCATCATCTTTTTTTTTCTCAGGGGGCAGAGTACGTAAAAGGTCATGCAATGTTCTATTGTACCTCTCACATTGTGCATTACCCTGAGGTCTATATGGGGTGGTACGGGTCTTTTTCACACCATAGAGCTTGCACAATTCAGCAATGACTTCGCTCTCAAAATTTCTGCCTTGATCTGAGTGTAACCTCTCAGGCACTCCATATTTCATGAACCATTCCTTCAATAAAATCTTAGCAGTAGTGTCAGCTTTCTGGTCCTTAGTAGGATAGACCTGTGCAAATTTGGTGAAAACATCCGTGACAACTAAGACATTCTCACAGCCATCAGATGCTTTTTCTAACAGTGTAAAGTCCACTGCTATTACTTCAAGAGGTCTAGATGCCAAAAAGACTTTAACGGGCACCCGAATTTTTGGCTGAGGCATCTTGGTAAGTATACAGCGTTCACACTTTTTCACCCAGCTGTCTACATCTTCATACATTCCAATCCCAAAACACCTCTGTTTCAGAAGGCTAACCGTACGTTCAATCCCTTGATGACCCATACTGTCATGAACACTGCCTAGGACCTGTTCTCTGAGGCATACAGGTAGGAGTAGTTGCCAACACTCACCATGTCTGGGGTCATGTACTACCCGATACAACAACCCATCTTTAACCTTAATCAGATTCCACTGCTTAAGGAGACGCTTAACAGGGCTTGTTAAGCTCAACCTTTCTCTGTAGCTGGGTTTCTTTTGCCTATCCCAGAACTGCTTAAACTCCTTCAGTATTGTGTCATTGCTCTGAAACTCCACTAGTTGGTGCTTGGTGTACCCTGGTAGTGTAGGTGTATTGCCTTGTGGGTCATTACCTTCCACCATCCCAGACTCAAGTGCACGGATTTGTCGAACCCTGCAACAATGTACACCAGCCTTCACCAGGTCAGGGCTCAATGCAGTCCCCCTATTCATTAGGTTACAGACAGCAACACAGTCATCAAACTCAGAATCACCATTTGGCTCAGGCTCCCCTGCAAACTCCTGCCTAGACAAAGCATCAGCAGCAGCATTACTAGAACCAGGGCGATACTTCACTTCGAAATCAAATACAGATAACTGCCCAACCCACCTCTGTTCGACTGCACCTAATTTCGCAGATTTCAGATAACACAATGGGTTATTGTCAGTCAGAACTACAAATTTGGATCCCAATAAGTAACTTCTGAATTTTTCAGTTACCACCCACTTTAATGCCAGTAATTCTAACTTCATGCTACTGTAGTTATGGTCATTCTTTTCTGCACTACGCAGTCTCCTACTTGCATAGGCTATTACACGCTTGTGGCCCTCTTGTTGCTGGTACAAAACAGCACCCAAACCCTGCTGGCTGGCATCTGTCTCGACGATGAAAGGGAGTGTGAAATCGGCAAAGCCTAGAATGGGAGCAATGGTCAGTTTTTCTTTAAAGCTTTCAGATGCACTCTGGCACTCCGTAGTCCAGAGTGAGTTAAACTTAAGTGACCGTTTAGGCTTTCCCTCATATAAGCAGCTATTTACAAGATCGTGTAGGGGTCCAGCCAGTTTAGAAAATCCCTGTATAAACTTCCTGTAATAACTACAGAATCCTAGGAAAGACCTCAATTGCTTTACTGATGTGGGGATTGGCCACTCTGTCACAGCAGCTACTTTATTAGGGTCAGGGCCTATGCCATTAGCTGACACCTGATGTCCTAGGAACTGAACTTTCTCTTGCAGGAAGTTACATTTCTCAAGCTTCACTTTTAACCCCGTTTCTGTTAAGTGGGACAAAACAGTCTCCAACCTGCTGATATGATCCTCAAAGTTCCCTGAAAACAATAAAATGTCGTCCAGATACACTAGCATGACCTGAAAGATGAGATCACTCATGGTAGCTTGCATTAGGCGTTGAAAGGTGGCAGGCCTGTTACAAACCCCAAATGGCATTCTAAGGTATTCAAAAAGCCCGAAAGGTGTAGTGAATGTGGTCTTAGGTCTGTCCCTTTCACTCATGGCCACTTGATGGTACCCACTCGCCAAATCGATGGTCGAGAAGAATTTCACCCCCCTTAAAGCATCAAAGCTCTCATCTATCCGTGGTAGTGGAAATGCATCTCGCCTAGTCTTTGCGTTTAGTTTCCTGTAATCAACACATAACCTTAAGCTACCATCAGATTTGCGAACTACCACAATGGGTGATGCATATGCACTTGTGCTTTCCTGGATTACTCCCTTCTTTAACAGTTGGGCTATGTGCTCCCTAACCTCTTTGTACTGGGTTGGCGGAATCCTACGATAGGGTTGTGCCACAGGAACCGAGTCAGTCAAGTGGATCTCATGTTGGACTTTATCAGTATAACCTAGGTCATCCTCATCGGATGCAAAGACAGCGGAGTATTTCTCTAGAAGACTGCTCAGCCTGGCTTTCTGTTCTGGTGTACCCCCAATGTTAAGCCGATCTACAATGGGCACCTTACTGGTAGGCTGAACATTGCTGTCAATGCTAACTTGCTCAAGATCTGCTGAGATGCGGTGAAATCTGACTTCACAGGACTTGTCTGCATTTACTACATCTGCAGGTGTCAGTAGACCTACCCTAGTTCTAGGACGGAGCCAAATGTCCTCTGTTGATGTGTTTATTACTTGCACTGGAAATTCCTGCTTCCCCATAGGGACAAGAGTTGGCACTACTAAGAGTCCTCCTGGTAAGGGGGTACTAACAGGCTCCAGCAAGAGGGCTTTCCCTTCATCCCTGTTTTTTCTTCCTCTGGCCATTATGGTAGCAACTGATAATGCTGGGACATGAGCAAGATCCTTTCCAGAAACACGAGCAAAGGAAGACTGATGCACAACATCCACTGACTGTACTTTCTGAAAAGCTTCTCTCCAGTCAGAGTCTAGATGGCCATTGAGTGTGGTGTCAAACTCTGCATGAGCGAGCTGCCTGCACCTACTGAGAATGTTCATTCCAATTAACCCAGGTACTGTGGAGGAGTTGGGCGAATCTTTAACGATCAAAAATCCACAATCTGGTAACACCATGCCCATAGTTTCAACATCTAATTCAAGGTACCCTAGATAGGGGATGTCAAGCCCATTTGCAGCCGTTAGCTTTAACCACCCAGATGTTGAAAGCATGTGTTGGTTGTGTCCTGACAAACTGTCCCGGAAGAAACTCTCGGATATAGTACTAACCTGGCTGCCAGTATCCAGTAGACATGAGGTGTTAACCCCCTTTATCCTTATTTCAACTACAGGACATTTCCCCACCGCCCGATGAAATAATCTTTCTCGACTTGTCCTGTCAGATGAGCCAATAACCTCCCCTCACATTGCATGGCTCTCAGCAACCGAGGGAGTCAGTTTTCCTGGTGCGGAACATGGGGCTGCCCAGCAAGCCTCTGGGTGCATGTTTTTGCTAGATGCCCTACTCCATTGCACTTGAAACAGATGGGCTGCCCATCGTCAGTAAAACGTGGCTGCATCCTAGGCCTACGACCAGGTGTCCTTTATGTTTGTGTCATTTTAGACATGGTCAACTCCTTAACCGCTTTAGTGAGTTCAGCTATAGCCGTGTCCTGTTCCACCAGCCGCCGTTCTTGCCTAAAGACTACTTCTAATACCTCATCAAGTGTGGTGGATTTGTTCTTCCCAATGCTAACAGCGGAACACTGGGTGTGGCTCGTCACCTCAGACACTCTTGACTTCACTATTTTTGTGGTAGTTGTACTTTCTTCCACTGCCCACAACTCTGCTTCCTTATGAACGTCTTTAATGCCCCAGGTAGGTTTCTCTCTCACTAATTTTCTAAGTTCTCACTTGAGCAATGCATCTTGTAAACCTTCAATGAACTGGTCCCGTAACAAGATTTTCTCATTGGGAACGAGCCCTGGGGACTGTTTGACTGCCGCAGTCAGTAAATGGGACAGAGCATGTGAGTAATCACTTAGTTTTTCACCCTCTGCTTGTTTGCGGTGATAGAAGGACTGTAAAAGTTGAGTGGCACTACGTTTCTCACCAAAAGCTTCATGAAGACACTTGAACACATCATGTGTGTGCCTAGCCTCATTCCCTACACACATTCGCACCTCTTTGAGTGCAGGACCTCTTAAAAGGGATATGACAAAGTCACATCTTTCCTCTAGTGTTTGCTCTCGGGTTCTTAAGGCCCTCTCAACTTCCTCTACGAACTCC
The DNA here is from genome assembly GCF_027579695.1 of Neoarius graeffei. NCBI lineage: Eukaryota > Metazoa > Chordata > Actinopteri > Siluriformes > Ariidae > Neoarius > Neoarius graeffei. Next base: position 5,123,693 of record NC_083587.1, read on the forward strand.
TCCACATTTCTCCCATCTTTACTGTAATCACCACTGAAATTCTGAATCTGGCGTTCTCTTGGTAGGTACACATAGAATCGTGGTGCCCTATTGGCCATTGCTTCAGCTTGCAACCTACTCAGCTCTGAAACTTGATCCTGTAGTCTATTCAAAGTGTCCTCTGTCCCACCACTATCCCCGCCAGCTGCATTCTGCTCTGTATCAGAACCACTACTCTGTGACACAGACATTTTAGGTGTTCAACAATAGAAAGATTAACATGCAATTAAGTTTTAGTCATTCAACAAAAAAAGAGAAAAAATTACTTCAACTTATCAACAGTCTTAACCCAGGATGGGCTGTCCTAATGTGGAAGCCTTCTTCCCTTGTGTTCTTGGAAGTGTAGCAGTCTCTTAGGTTTCCGAAGTGAAGTGGTCGACCTCTCTCTTGGACTCGCGTCGTGTTCCACACACCAGCGCACTCAATGCCTCTGCAGCACCGTCGCCATGCGAATGTCTCTCCTGCACAATTGTCACCACTGCCGTATTCTTCAACTGGTTTAGCTATGCTATGTACCGAATGGAAAACTGAAAACCCCACTCCTGGTACCAAATTGTGTAGCCTGTGGAATTAGTACCACACAGGACACAGTTCTTCTGGGGTTTTCAGTAAGTTTTATTTTCAAGCATAGGTGCAAAATAACTAGACTACAACACGTCTTGGGCCGCATCCATTCTTCACTCACGGCTGTAAACTGTAACTAGAGAGTTCAAACTTATATACAAACAATACGGCAGTAGGCTTACCTAACAAAACAAAATAAAAGAACAGAAAAGATCATAAACAGCCATAACCCATTTTGCTAGCATTTACAAATTAACAACTGATATTTTCTTTACTTACAGGTTTCGTTATCCTAACAGGTACAGCCCACGTTGCTGGAGGAATCTTTACACATCACGAACAATCTTGAAACATCGCAGTTTATACAGTCTCTAATAACTTGTTGATCTCATATCCCAAACATCATGTTACACATCTTCAGTTTTGATGAGGACTTGTGTAACAAGCAACTTATAAAATAAGAAAAACATACTTATAGTGCAATCTCGTTGAAACACATTTCAGTACAGCGCATTCTGGTCAAAAACGAAGTACGGCAAGCAAAACCGCCCAAACTTCATTCCAAACTCCATGTACATTTCAACCTCATCAAATAAAATGGTCAAATACTGCCACCTACAGGATACCCTCCCACAATTCTCTCTGGACATTGATACACTTCGAATTTGGCATTCATCACACTGTAACCATACACATACATATTTATAAATTTATCTATTACCACCTGGTTACACAAATATCTCAAGTTTTGCCAGCAGCTGGTTTGTTATGGCCTCTGACGTTTCGTTGCTGTCACTATAGAAATCCAACAGGACATGTTGGATGCCTTCATCAAAGCAAAAATACCTTACCACAATGGGAAAACACTTGGTCGTTCCTTTATTTGAGGCGTCGGTTGCAGGGCCACGTTAACCCTTGCCGAGGCCCTGGGCAGACACCCGCCTGAGGCCCCACCCCTGCCTGTTGTCAACTGCGCTCAGCAAATTCACCCCCACAGACGTGCCTATCTAACTAGACACAGAAACTTAAATAATGACAGTGGCACAATTAGAAATACTATTGAACGATAAAACTTTATATCCATCAACACCTATTTAATCGAGAAAAAGCAATGGTGAAATAGGCAATTGCATGGTGAAAAAGTCCATCAGACATCACGGTTAACAAGTCTGGTTAATTAAAGTTTAGCCTCAAGAAGCCTTTGAATGAGTGAGTCAATGAACAACATGTCAAGAACATAACCTAGGCCTACAACAGTTTCTTAGTATTCAGAACAAGAACATTCATTTGGTATATAACCGTTCGTTTTCATTTTGGAATACAGGCGACCTTTAACTTGTGAAAACAAAGAGCTTTAACAAAGAAAGAAAAATATCTTGCTTCTCAGAAATAAATCTCAAAATGTTAGGCTATGTGAAACATTTCATCCTTTCACACATGTAATGTCCCAAACAGCAGTGGCACACAGCTTTGCACATTCAGTTTGACAGCCATGGGTCAACTTACAAGGGCACTTTCCTACTTTTCTGGAAAGCGAAGTCATTAATTAAATCATTGAACTCAAGCTGGCGTAGCGTGTGAAGACATGGTGGACAGTGATCATGTTGACAATGACGGGTGATTTATGCGACGGGACAAGGTGGGCTTCCTTACGGGTGGCGAAATGCATCAAACATGTTATATGATCAAAACTTCTGAAAATATCGTTTCATATTTTCCGATCTCGCTACCTCCGAGGCCCCCTAGTGGCCGAGGCCCTGGGCAGCTGCCCATGAAGCCCATTAGGATAACGCGTCCTTGGTTGGTTGCCACAGAGAAGGGTAGGTTGTTTTCTTTTATGTAGTCGGTATGTGACTGTACAGAATAGGGCCCGAGGACGTTCTTGCACAATGCCTTGGCTTTTGATCGGCCACAGGTGATCCCTTTAGCTGTGGGCGAGTCACTGAAAATCTCCCGGTCCACTTTCATGCCGCAGTCTACACTTCTGTACGACTGGTGATGCTTTACAGCATGGTAAACCTTACACAGCTCAGCAGCAGTTATTTTATTATCCAAGGGCGATGAAGCTTCATGAAAAAATGTCCTCATTGAGGAGGCACCTGCTGCACGTCTATTGCTTTTATGTTTCTGCGTATCCGCAGGCCGTTCAATGGCCGCTTTCCCCTTACTGCTTACGTCAACATCACATCGACAAAGTTTGCAGAAGCCATGGAATGAGTCTCGACTGCTTTTTGACATAAACTCATGCTCTTTCGTCCATTCTGAATTGAATGTGATGGCACGGTGGTGTAGTGGTTAGTGCTGTCGCCTCACAGCAAGAATGTCCGGGTTTGAGCCCCGTGGCCGGCGAGGGCCTTTCTGTGCGGACTTTGCATGTTCTCCCCGTGTCCGCGTGGGTTTCCTCTGGGTGCTCCGGTTTCCCCCACAGTCCAAAGACATGCAGGTTAGGTTAACTGGTGACTCTAAATTGACCGTAGGTGTGAATGTGAGTGTGAATGGTTGTCTATGTGTCAGCCCTGTGATGACCTGGTGACTTGTCCAGGGTGTACCCTGCCTTTCGCCCCTAGTCAGCTGGAATAGGCTCCAGCTTGCCTGCGACCCTGTCGAACAGGATAAAGCGGCTACAGATAATGAGATGAATTGAACGTTTTGGCATGATGCTAACTTTCTGTCAATGAAGCCGGCATACATATGACGTAGCAGCACATGGAGCCTTGTTTATGTTTTTAACCAATGATATAGCAGATATTTATCTGACGCTCTTAGCCAATCATTTGTTAGACCAGATACGTTACGTTGTATTGCATCCCAGCAAAGATTTTAGAACTCCGCTCTTCAAGCCGAGTGCCTCAAAATGGAGGACAAACACACGTCCGGCTTGATGCTGCACCGGATGCCGGACAGGGCATTCAAAAGCCGGACTGTCCAGCCACCCTGTTCCTTACATATCTTTATAGCGCTCCTCTTCACTGTTATTGGGTTTTTTTTCCAGTTCAGTCTCTGATCGTTTTTTGAACTCATGAATGGCTCTTTTAAAACTATAATTAATTTTACTGACATGTCGCCCGAGCGATCTGTCCCGTCCCGTTCCGTGGCAGTGCCTGAGGAAATGAGTGGTGAAGACGCTAATCTGAAGACGAATTTTCATCATCATCACCCGGACGAGGGAAAGTTTATCATTTGAAGGAAGCGTCTGCGGGAACATGGGAGTATTTTCAGTATAAAACTTTTTTTTTTTCCTGAGGAAAACATAATGGACGCTTATTCAGAAAAAAACCCCGTTGCAGTTTTGAGAGAAGCTCTGCCTCACGCGCCGTGTTTCTGTTTACCAGCTGAAGCGCAGGCGCACCCTCTGACGGATTAGCCAACAAGCGAGCTCCAGTTTTTCCCACACAAAACTCGCCTTTCTCAGAGAAATACAGCTTCGTTTTAGAAATGAACCTGTTCTGGAGAGTGTGTAACCACTCTCAGAATCGTCCTGAATTGTTATTTATTTATTTATTTATTTATTTTTACTAAACAACACTTAAATTACCAGTTTTTTGTGTACAGACTACTATATATGTGGATTTATTTCAGAACTGCCGAAAATTTAACCGGCGAAGGTTCCTCAAGATATACTAGTGCATCTCAAAAAATTAGAATATTGTGAAAAAGTTCAATATTTTCCATCAGTTATTTAAGAAAGTGAAAATGTTATATATTATAGACTCATTACACATAAACTAAAATGTTTCAAGCATTTTTCTATTTTAATTTGAATCAGTATGGCATACAATGCAAAAACATAAAAAAACCCATCTCAAAATTCGGCACTTTGTATAACTTGCAATGGGGTCCAAATTCAAACTAAATCTTCTGTTAAATATCTAGGGGCTGAAATTGACCAGTGTCTTACTGGTCATCTAATGGCTGCAAATTGGATCAAAAAAGGTACATCTAGACTAAAATTTTGTTCAGGCAAAGCAAATTTCTCATTGGGTCTATGAAAAAACTCGGCTTTGGCTTTGATTCAGTGTCACTTCGATTACTCTTGTTGGTGGTGGTATAAAAGTCTCACTTCTAGAGACAAATTCAAATTTTGCAAAGCAAAATTAAAAGATTTGTTCTTGGCCTCTCTCCTCGTTCTCATATTGCTGCTTCAGAATTTAGACAGATAAATTGGCTTCCAGTTGAAAAAAGGGTAGATCAAATTATACTCTCTCACACTCACAAAATTGTTTTGGGCAATGCTGCTAGCTATATGCACAAGGGCTTTACTCTGGTAAACCAGCATCACCATTACCAGACAAGGAGAAGTGCATCAAATTTTGTTATAAACAGAGTAAATTCAAATGGTAAAGTTTCTTTTGGTCATGTTGCAAAAACCCTTTGGAATGCACTTTCTACCTCCTTGACCCAAATTATTGATTCAGAATTGTTCAAATTTAAGGTCAAGGAGTACTTTTTACAGAAAATTGAAAATAGCGAAAATAGTGTCTTCATTTTTTATTAATCTTTTCATTTTTCCAGGTCTTCTTGCCCGAATTTCTCTTCCCCTTGGCATTTGGTACCTTTCATTTTCTACCCTTTTTCATTTTATCCTTGTTTACAAGAGTTTATTTACACTCACTTTGTATTTAATTTTATTTGTGATATTTGTCAGTTTATATGTGATATCTCTTTTAGTCCATTGTATTTAATTTATACTTAACAATGCTAGACATGTGATATTATATTCTAATCTGTGTTGCGCAATCTTATGCTAACTTGCTTATTTGTTTTTTTATGCACATTTATTTTTTTTTACTTTTTAGTTGTAATTATATTCAGTTTATATGCTTATGTTCTTAATGTTTTATTACTGACTTTCCTGTTTGTTCCTGTTTTCCATCCAAGATGGCGCCGCAGATGGCTGCCACGGGACTTTGCTCTCTCGTACTTTTTTCTGTCTGTAGTATGAAAGCTAAGTCGAACCAGAGTCAAATTCCTCATGTGTGTAACATACCTGGCAATAAAGTGCTTCTGATTCTGATTGTTCATATTTTTTCTACTGTTTGACACACCTTAGATGTATTTTTAATTTTTAAATAATATTGATTGAGTTATGTCATCTTATAATTTTTGCAACTTTTATATATTCATTATACTCAGTTTAATCAGTTATTATAATATTTTGATGATTCTGTGATTTTTAAATATTATTTTAATTTTGTCATCAACAAATCATATCTAGTGACTATAACAATATATAGGACCGCAATGGAAATACCATAAGAGACTGTTTTCTCTTTATTGCGTTTTTATCCTGCAACTATATTTTAAAATATCAATTACATTCTATTAATTTTCATTTGTATTTTTGTTGTTTTTATGCTTTATGCACTTGTAAATTTTTTGTTTGTCTATCTCTTTGTTGCAAATAAACTCAATCAATTATTTCAGCTTATTTTTCTGTTTTGTATAGTTTGACTTCCTATCTATCTATCTATCTATCTATCTATCTATCTATCTATCTATCTATCTATCTATCTATCTATCTATCTATCTATCTATCTATCTATCTATCTATCTATCTATCTATCTACCAACACAAAGGCTATCCTTCCTTTCTGTTTAGGACAGTTGTTGAAATAGGAATATTTCTCATGTTATTTGCCATTTTCACTTCATTCTCACAGTCAGGTCTTAACAGCATTTATTGGTCACAAGCTGCATGAATATTGTGACAGTGAATTATGTGACAAATGAATACTGTTCAGACCTGACTGTAAGAGAAAAATAAACTGAAATAATTTCCGTAAAAATAATTATAGTAGTGGGAAAAAAGTCAGGAGAAACTTGTCTTGGGGCCAGTTTGGTCAGATATGACGGTTTAACACACAAACCAAATCCACGCGATGTGAGGGGTAAGATGGCGGCCAGATGGCTTCACTCTGACAAGCCTCTGAGCTCTCGGTCCGGGAGAGAAGATGCAAAGCCACCCACACAGAACACTGAATGGGCTACTGAGCAAGACAGAGTGATCAGGATGCTCTCTCTCTCTCTCTCTCTCTCTCTCTCTCTCTCTCTCTCTCAGGGAGCTGATGGCACCTGGTCACGTGACCTGGGTTTTCCCCTGAAGTTTAGGAGAAAACCCAGCTCACATGCTTCGGACAGTTTAATTAGTTTAATTAGTTTAAATGAAAACAGTTTAATTATTAATGTTTCAAAATCTGCAGCTATATAAGAGCCACACATCCACACAGAGCTTCAGAGCAACACAAACCTTCAGAGCGAGTAACAGCGATTATCAGCAATTTATCACTGACTATCAGCGCTTTAATCTTCTCCTTCATAGTAAGTCACCTTGTACTAACTGAGTGATTTGTATTTTTTAAGTTTTAATAGTTTACTAACACGACATACACTAATCCCATAACTGTGTGTTCTCATTCCTTCTTTACCTTCATACTGATCAGGGCTGGGTTTCCCAAAAGCCTCTTAACGCTAAGACATTCTTCACTAGGAGAGAGAGAGAGAGTGCATTGTGCTGCTTGCTCTACCATTTAACGATAATCTTTTTGCTGCGATGCTTTTGGGAAACCCACCTTCAGCCTTTAGGTCCTTATGTTTTACGATTCCTCCAGTCTCCATAGAGAAATGCATTTTAGTGTACTTATCCTCAGCTTTGTCTGTTTAAAACAGGAGGTTACCGTGTCGATGCTGACAATGTTCTGTCCATCATTCAGTTGGTCTCCTTGCTTTTCTCCACCACTGAAAGTCTGAGTTCTCTCTCTCTCTCTCTCTCTCTCTCTCTCTAGGTAAAATGAACTCAAACTCCACAATGACCTCACTGTATGTGGGTGATCTGCACCCTGGTGTCACCGAGATGATGATGATGGTGGAGATGGTGAGCCGTGCAGGACCTATTTACTCTGTCCACATGTGCAGGGACAAGAAGACCTTCTCCTCACGCGGCTACACTTTCATCAACTTTCTGCATCGAGCTGATGGTAAGACAGTACAAACCATACAAAAGACAGGAGAACGCTGTTCCCGACACTATTTCTGCATTTTTAATACCAGTTTATAGCCTGCTCAAGGATCCATGTGTGACTTATGCATGATGTTACTGCTTTCATACATGGATAAGTTAAAATCTGTGCGTCTAAAAAGCTTAATTTTTTTGAAGTTTTTTAAATTCTCTTAGAATATATATAAAATCAGGGCTTTACATTAGCACCCGCCAAATGCGGGTAAAATTGGGCTTTGGCGGGTAATGACTTTAGTTTCACTAGCCACTTTGGCGGGTGGTTTATTCTGTGGTATGACAATATATTTTAATTGTAGTTTTCTCTGAAGGCATCTGATATAATAAACGCATTGCAATGTAACATTATACGCCTACAACTCCCATGAGCACCTGCATAAACATTCTGACATGTTAGAATTGTTTAGAACGTACTTTAACGTCTCAGGTAAAATCAGTGATACGGTAACCTGCGGTTAATGAACGAAGCAACAAAGTTGCTGACGACTGACAAGCGCACGATGTGGCGGCATATAGCTGGAGTTTCAAACCCTGCTGCTCAGGGAAAAAGGGGCAGAGATGACCAGGGCCGGAGCAGCATTTTAAAATCACAGAGGTCCATGATGTGCAAAGTGCACGCCGAAATATTTCCGCCATATTTAAATGAGAGGGTGAATTACACATCACACAAGAGATCTATTCCTGAAATTACTTTTAAGTGTTTGAACTGAATATCATCAGTTTTGAAAAAAAAAATCATGTATGTGGCAAGAGTAAGAATAGTTTAAGCTTGTTTAATGGTTTGATCTGGCCCAAGCAATGAGGACAAAAGATCCCCTAACCATGTAGCCTATGGAACTGAGATACATTAACAATCTGGCATCCGTTACACACACACACACACAACATTCTGGGAAAAAAATCAGTATACACCACCATGTTTTAGGCAAAGTTATCCAAGGCAAAAATAAGTCGAAACTTTCCACTCTATTGCTTTGGCTTATCGAATGATTTACTGTATTTTTAAAATCACAAACAAGGCAGGCTACAACTGCGCTGCTGCACAGGTAGTACGGAGTAAACCTGAAAAGTAAACCCAATCTGCTCAGAGAGTCATATGAACTCCTCTTGAGCTCCTCTTTAGCCTCTTTCAGGATGTTGAATATAGACCCTTCCCACGTGACGTCACGACAAACGCGGCCGCCATTTTGGACATGAACTATCAGTAGTCTACCACAGCCAACAACGAGGAACGACGGCGAAGCATCGAAAGGAATATAGCCATCAAAGAAAGTTTTTACTTTCAGCAAGACTTCCATCATGCCATTATATTGTTGTGCACCTGGATGTAGTAACCATCAACACACAAGGCAAGATTTATCATTTTATCGGATCCCGACAGATGCTGACCGACGGAGAAGATGGATGGTCTCTAAAATATTGGCAAAATAATGTTTATTGACATAGCAATCGTGTGTAACGGGAAGCATTTGCATATCCGAAGTGTTGTGTTTACATCAAAGATAAAATAAACTGATATGACAACAACTGCTGCTGCCAGGTTGGGGGAACAAACTAGTAGAAAGGAAGTGTGCCAACAGTGCCAACACACTTCCTTTGTGGTCGATTCTGCTTTAAGGTAAGATGCATTTAATTATTCGTCTGCTGTGGGTTTGGAATCGGTAGCCTGACCGATTCGTTCATGTTTGTGGTGCCATTTGTTTGTTGACGCGTGTTGAAATGGAAGATTGGTTGGTGACATGATTTCCAGTGATGCTTTGGTGCTGCTGTGGATCAGATGTGTTGAGTAGCCTGACTGTTTTTTTTTCTTGTGTGTGGTATCATTGTTGACGCAAGGTTGTTTTTTGAACATGCCAATGCGGACACGATTTCCCCTGATGAGTTATGACTTCAGATGCGATGCGTGTGTGGAGGTGTGGAGTCCGCGTGATATGTGCGTAAAATAGGCTTCTCATGTGTTTGGAGATCCGCGCTCTGAGACAAGCGCAAGCACCCCCCCCCGAAGGGAAAAAAAGGGGACCACCTGAAAATATCGGCATAGTTCGAACACTGGGTTGGAGAAAGTAATGGCAAATAGTGAGTGCACAAACCATAGAAGGTAAACTGTACACAGCGCCAGGGCAGTGTGATGGTATGTCTACTTTTAGATTGTGTTAGCTTATCAATGAACACACTCGTCACTCGACGAGTTTCACGTCTTTACAACGGATACTTAAATGTGTGTTAGGTATTATTGTTGCAGTCTAAGCAGTCATTATAGCAGCTAGATGAGCGAGAACCGAAAGGGTCTGTGCCATAAACCGTTATTTCTTCATGTCCAAAATGGCGGTCACGTTTACGAAGGTCATGTGAGTGAAAAGGGTCTATAGGGTTTTGATGGCGCATCCTATATGGAAAGCCACTAGAGGCAAAACATGGCCACGTTCACATTACACCACAGGTTCCTGAAGGTGGTCCTGGAATGCACCATTTTCCCCTGGTTCAGCTATAATCAGCTAATTAACTAATTATACAACAGTTCAGTAATATACAGACTCACTAATTTGATTGGCTGAGCAGCATTCCATTTGTGCCTATGTTTAGTATAACCGAACTGGGACGTTACCCCTTTTCGACCCACAGAGAACGGATTCTGTTCTTGTTCAAAGAATCCTGAATGGAATTGGTTCAAGAACCTGTTCCCTGTTGGTCGAAAAGGCGTACCTACTCATTCATAAGGGGTTTTTTTTGTAGGCTGTTGCCACGATGTCATCATGTTGTCAGAATCAGTGTAACGCATCTCTCATAACCCGGGATGAAACAGTACCGTCGTGTGTGTGTGTGTATTATTTACCAGCTGGAGGGGTCCATATTGTGAAATACCATGACTGAGGTCTTGAAAATACTGACCGAGGCCTCTGGGCCAAGGTCATAGTATTTCACGATACGGACCGACCTTAAGCTGGGAAATAATATATTTATTTTTTCATCTCATTATCTCTAGCCGCTTTATCCTGTTCTACAGGGTCGCAGGCAAGCTGGAGCCTATCCCAGCTGACTACGAAGTTCGAAAATGTAAATGTAACAGCTTCATGAAAGTGCGCTGATGGTTACCATGGAAATCCCATGTCTCCTGCACTGCATTCCTCCCCCGAGTCATGCATGCGCTCATTCTCTTTTGTGTTCTTGGTCTCAGAGCCGCGCGCACCAAACAGAGACAGAATCAACGTTTAACATCATTAACAATGCACTTTTTACGGAGATGTTTTAATGTTATTCTTTATTTTTTATCCAGTTGAATATTTAGCGTACCAATGTATTTTCATCTCTTAAAAATGACCGAGGTCTGGACCGCGGGGGCCTCAGAGCTGGCTGCAGCCATGGAGATGAACAAGATGCTAATAGGAAGATAAGACAGTTCAATGACAAATGGAAGTTCGGGTGAGATTGGCTAGTTCATAGCAAAACCGAAAATACCATGTACTGCGAAGACTGTAGAAAGTCTGGCAAAGACAGGCACCAGTAATTTTAAACTCGAAACTATAAAGGACCATGAAAAGTCAAATGCACTCATCGGTACTATAACATCAAAACAGGCAAAGACGGCTGGTCACTACAGGACAGCATTGCTTTCAGTCCCTGGCTGTCATGAAGTCGGCTGAGCTGGAGAGGATGGAGCTGCTGTTTAGAAACTTTCACGTGATTGGAAAGAAGTTGATCTCACCCTAGCTATCAACTTACAGCCTGCTGGAAGCCTCAGGTCACGAAGACCATTTTTCATGGACCATTCAGACTCATCTGATGATGAATGTAATAAGGACATTTAATGTCTCTCTCTACACATGTTCACACACACACACACACACACACACACACACACACACACACACACACTATTAATAGATAGTACATAATATACATAATAATACTTGATAATACACATAATACTTGCATATCAAAACATCAAATGTTTTTCAATGATAAACGTTTTGAATTGGTCTTTTAATATTAGAATCAGTTCAGTTGTACTGAAGGTTATTTTTCATATCATACGATATTTCATATTGTAAGGGGCTTGAATTTGAGTTCAATAAACAGAATACTCTGTTTATATTTTTGTCTGAATTGATTGCATGTTTTCATATAGGGAGCTACCTTAACAGCACTGAATACTTGAGTGCTACTGTAGAGATACATTATATGCTGCCATTCATAATTAAATCTAGATTTTCTGAACTTTAACAGATCATGGTGAATAAAAAACTTCGATTTCCTGGCAACAAAATTGTGGCTAGTGAAAAGGCTGAATGGCTAGTGACTCAGGAAACCACTAGCCACAGTGGCCGGTGAGCAAAAAAGTTAATGTAAAGCCATATATATATATATATATATATATATATATATATATATATATATATATATATATAAAATCAAATTTTCATAACCTTTCTGACCCATCTTTACCAAGGGTGCCAATACTTCTGAATCTGACTGCATGCACATAGTATAATTGATACCGATAATGTTTTTTTCACTGAAATGAATGAGCTGTGATGTGTTTTCATTCCTTCAGCTGAGCGAGCACTGGAAAGCGTCCCAGCTGTTGAGACAGCTGCAGTTGGGGACAGCAGTCCAGTTGTGGTTCCAGTTTCAGCTGCAAAAGAACTTCCAGCTACAACTGATGCAGTGCCTCCTACAGCTGTGTCACCTGTGAGTGAAGTTCAGCCAGACAAGGACACGACAGTAAGAACAAAACACGAGTGAGTCGTAATAATAATAATAATAATAAAAGAAGAAGAAGAATGAGTTCCTCTGTGTCCAGGATGGACCCACATCACCATCTGCTGGGAAAAGGCTGACCATCTACATGTTGGAATCATGTCCTGTAGATGAACAAGTCCAGATGGCGCGTGAGTTTCGCGCTCATACATGCATAAAAAACACACACCAACATCTGGCTCATACACACTCCTGCTCTGCAGCTCAGCGTATAATCCACTGTTTGTTTGTTTTTGTTTTTTTTTTGTGGCCACTGCCTCAAAGAGGCGAAGCGAGACAGTAGCCACTATGTCATCGTGTTGTAAGAATGAGTGTAACAATAGTGAAACTTCGTAACCAATCAGCACTTATCCTGATCAAGTTTGATTACCCATTCTACTTCTTGATAAACTTCAGAACCAATCAGAAACAGAAACGGAAAAAGAGAAACCTCGTTATAACTTTGTAGTGTTGTAAGATAACGGGCAGATAAAAAGATAAACGAAATTCACCTTGTGGTTCACCAAGGCTACTGATTCGATATCGAGTAAGTAGTGTTCATTTGAAGAAAATTTACCTTTTTGATTATCATGGCTTTTGCTTGGTCCTTCTGAAAGGTCAAATGAAAGGTTTTGAAAGTTTTTTTTTTTTAGCTTTTTGGCCGATAGCTTGAGAAGCCGATATCAAACTTCTGCTATTGGCTTTAATTTTTTAATTGTATTTTTTATTTCAGAGTCTTTACACTCCACTTGTGAAACAAAATGTGCTCATTAGTTCTAAATAATGCTTCAAACACAATTCATGAACAAGTGCTTTCATACTATTTTGAAAATAGATCGAGTTTACAGCACTGCATTTAGAACAAAACAAAATACACTAAATGGTAACCAAAACACTCCAAGCCCTGATGCTGCTCACAGCTTGGTGATGCTTGCAAGAGATGAGGTGAGTAGAATTGATAACATGTATATATGCTATATTTACTGTATAGACATGGGATCAGAAAACTATTTTATTTATAAACAGTAGCCACATGGACCCATAGGGTACCTTTTTTTTTCTTCCCCATTATGGTTTGCGATGTGTTTCCTTGTCGAGATCGAAAACTTCTCCAAGCACCTGCTTTCAACTCATCTTGCTTTTGTTCCTCAATAATCGAGAATAGAAAGAGTCTGGCGCCTGAACCCCACCCATGTTACATGATTGGATGCCTGGGACCATTCACTCGATTTCTGTTCTCTCACACCTCACTCACTGTCTCTGTCTGTCTGCAGATGATCACTTGTTGCCTCTTGTTGAGAAAATCCACCCGAACTTGGCAAATAAGATCACCTGGATGCTTGTGGGGAACCAGAACAATTACGAAATCATGAATATGATCAGCGATCCTGAGCTCCTGTATGCCAAAGTGAGCGCACACACAATACACACACACACACACACACACACACTGCACCAACACACACACTCAAGCAATTTACCGAGTGTTTCATCTCTGATTCTTAAAAACGTCTGATATTGAAATGATGAATTAACTTTGGCTATGTAGAAACAAAACCCCACCCACCAATCCCTCTTTCCTCCTCTCTCTGTGTGTGTGTGTGTGTGTGTGTGTGTGTGTAGGTGGATGAAATGGATGCGATCCTGAAGGCAAGGGAAGCTGGTCTCAAGCCGGTGAGGATCTTTTAATAAAAACTGGACGTGTGCTGAAATTCAGTTCTGTGAGACACAACAATATTTTGTATTCGATTTCTATTGAAACGTTTCGTCACAATCACAGTTTACACAGAGATCAAAAACGTTCAGGAATCATTTCTGACCTTGTGCACTTCTCTTACCGGAAGCCGTCAAGATGCTGTTCGGTGACAAGAACAAGAAAAGAAGGAAGAAGAAGAAGGAGTATAGATTTTAAAAAACACTGCACCCAATATTGCAAGTCTTGTAAAGTGCTCTACATTTTGATTGTCATTTTATGAAGAAGTCTTTGTCACATGCACACATTTTAAATAGAATTTCAAAATAAACTTCAACATAAACTGCAAATTTATTCACTTGAAGGTTAAATTCTTAAATATTTTATCTTGATGTATATTTTCTCATCTTTTAATGGAAAGCAGTTTGAGCTGCAGTTTCTGTACTGAAAATGCTATGTGAATAAAATGTTATGATTATTATTGTAGTTATTATTAATCAGTAAGAATTGTGGTTTATCTGCATGAAAGAGGGAACTTTAACAGAGCCACAGAGTGAAAACTTGATTCTGTGAATCCGATTAAGTTGTAAATGTTTGAGTTGGATAAAGAACCTGAAGGTCCAGCTGTTCCAGGGGTTTTACTATGAACTGCTCGACTTCACACAGACACAATCTCACTGACATTGTTTCATTCATTTGCTGCTCATGATTGCTGAGGCTTCGGGGAATATTCTTCAAATCATGTCTTGACCCATCTGAGAATAACTTCTCCAGTAGACCATGAGCACCTGAGTTTTCTCAGAAATCATCTCATCTCATTATCTGTAGCCGCTTTATCCTGTTCTACAGGGTCGCAGGCAAGCTGGAGCCTATCCCAGCTGACTATGGGCGAAAGGCAGTGTGGGTGCAATTGGTCTTAGGTGATCAGTCTCATTAAATCAGTCTCATTAAATAATACCATTAATTTTGGTGTTTACTAATAAATTACCAAACAGCTTAATTATGGTATATTCCAAATTATTATGATCACTACTGATGCAGCAATAATCTATTACTTACCGTATTACATAGACACTACAGCCAATAGCATTCATATACACTTGGGTGAAGGCAATTTGGAGTTCTTTGAGATTGTGTGACTTCAAGGATACAGCAGCAACAGACAGACAGGCACAGTTTAACAGAATAATTGAGTTAGTTCTTGTGTAGTTCTTGCTCCTCCTACTCAAGCGAGTAGGACGCTTTTTGCTTTGCTCCTGCTTGAACTCCTCTTTTCTGCTTTTTTCACTATTTCTCTATTTTTTCTTATTTGCTTTCTTTTTACTTACATTCAACAAGATAACCTAGAAGTTAGACAAAGCAACTGACACAGAAGACTGGATTATAGCAAAATGGGGAAACCAAGGAACTCTAGTAACAAATGGATTGAGCTTGAAAAAAGAATTTCTAGCCTGGAATCTATGATTAATGCCTGTCTATTAAGGATTGAGGGGAGTCCAGCAGCCGATGCCGCTAAAGGAAATACGGGGAATGTTCAGCATCTGAATGATGGGAACTTGGATGAATCAGTTGACTTCACAAAGCAAAATGTGAGTACTGATTGCTGGAAAAGACAAGGTGCTAGACCCAAAAACAAAAGGGCATTAACTTCAACTCCATTGCGGTCTGATGCCATCAAACCTACAGTCTATGAATACCACCGGGCTGAAAACTACAGATATACACAGCCCATTACACTCCAGAACAGATTTCAGTGCCTTACAGACATGGAACCAGTAGTTCCTAGAAAGTGGAAGAATTTGAATAACAAAAATAAAGCTTGCAGTAGAGGTAGAAAGCAGCTGCCAACACCTGTTAATCCTACAACCCTTGTTGTGGATGATTTCACTGTGGAAAATATTGGAGGAGAGTCCATGGTTGTGTGCTGTTTTCCTCACGCTTCCATCTCAGAGACTACAGACAACATTTCAAAAATGCTGTCAAACTACAAATCAATTAAAGGCATTATTGTGCATGTTGGAGCAAATGATGTTTTCAGGGAACAGCTCACTGTGAGGAAATCTTTCAAAGACCTTTTTTCTGCCCTAAACAGACTTGGAATGCCTTTTTTTATCAGTGGTCCATTACCAGGATCTGTGATCGGCAATTACGGGTTTTCCCGACTGCTCAGTCTCAACACCTGGCTTGCAAAGACATGTTTTTCCTCTGGCATTAATTTTATTGACAACTTTAACCTTTTCTGGAAACGCAAAGCCTTTTTCAGCCCAAATAGCACAGAACTCAGCTGGACTGGTGCCAAAGTCTTGGCAGACCATTATCAACACTCTGTCCACCATTCCATGCCGACCTTGGGTACACTCTCTGATAAGTGCTCTGTAGCTGCACTGAAAGGAGCTAACAACACTGATACGAACTCTGTTTGGGTACAAACTGAACCTCCCAGGGACATCAACAAAGGCTCAAAAACAGTACGGAAACACACTGTTGAGTTTCAAACTCAAGCAGTGAATCTGCAGGCAGAAAGAAGCGGGACTAACACTCACTCTGATGGATTCAAGCAAAACTCCTTGTCACCAACGAAGGCAAATAAGCCCCAAGCAACTACAGAGGATCATGCTGACTCATCTGCCCCCAATACAGTTCAGGAAAATGATCAGAGGGTGGATCTATCACCACACACATCCCCGTCACTTTCCAAGGCTAGCAACATGATATCTGAGCTAACGGGTAAGCTGGCAGAACTATCAGAAAGACAATCAGATAAACAAGCATCACCACAACCTCCTGAGACTGGCAATATGCAATCACCAACAACAGCAGTGGATGTAACCCCAAGCCCCTCTGTATCTCCTTCACCCCCCAGACTGCGTTTTCCTGAGAAAATGGAGAGACTATTGTCTTTAAGCCGAGTGTCTTTAGCAAGCCCAAGAGGACACTCAAATCAAGTACCGTACACAGAGCTGTCTCATGGTCAGGCCTTGTGTACCCCAAAATCTCTAATGATATATCCAACTGCCACAGCACCCAAGAAACAGAGGGCACCACCTCCCCCTGTGATTACAGATAAGACTCAAGGACCATGTGCACAGCTACAGTTCACCAGCAGCAGTGAAGACCTTCATGTTGGAATGAACTGATATAATCTGGGTCCAGATGGTAGTTTTGAAAATAAGCTGGGACCCACGACATACTTTTCTATTCCTGTGCTAACAAGAAGGAGAGGTATTCTTATTCATCCTATCAATGGGGTAAACTTGTCAAATCTCCTTCCAGTTCCAAAACAACCACAGAACGCTTCTGTGGAAATTACCCCCACATTCACTGTAAAACTAGCTCTTCAGAATGTAAGATCACTTAATAAGCCTTTTTTAATTAATGACTTCATCGGTACACACAAACTGGATTTTATGCTTCTTACTGAAACTTGGCTTGAACAATCAAGCAGCTCTATTACTCTTATTGAAGCAACTCCCCCACTCTTTGATTTCATGAGTGTTGGAAGAGCCAATAAACGGGGAGGAGGAATAGCAAATATATACAAGGCATGTTTTCAGTACAAACAGACAACTCTTGGTGATTTTACATCTTTTGAATACCTAAGTGCAATCCTAAAATGTTCTTCTAACATATTACCCAGATAGCAGAGGGTCGTTGATTCGACGTGGAATCATCGGCATGTTCTTCGACCTGTACGCCGTCGAATCACCGTCGATCACCGACGTTGATTCAACACCGCTTTGCTCATACGAGTTTCCGTTGAAACGACGTTGAAAAGTGGCTGGTGGTCGACAGAGAATAGACCCCCTTTCACCCTTTATTCAACTACGTATTTCGGTCGATTTATAGTTGAATTTTCGGCGATGATTCATCCAACTTTACTTCCTGTTTTATGTACAACAGGAAGGCTACAAATTAAGCAAAACAGGCTAAATTAAACTAGCTAACAATAAAGCATCGGGGCTCTTGCCTAGGATGAACACACACATGCATACTTCAACCATGAAAGTGAAACTTAATTTATATCAATGTGCGTAGGCTACGTCCTGTTTAATGTACAACAGGATATAAAAATGCATGCAACAATGCACCTCTCCTAATGTTTGTCAAGCTATCTAATGAGGCATAACTTTTAACATTTATAAGGAACAGAACACACTTGAACAAGTTCTTAGAAACATTTTATGATTTATTTATAATTGTGGCCTATTCCTCCTGCGGCGCAGACCTGTACATGAAAACAGAAAAACATAACCAAAATTAATTTGATGCAGCATTGATAAAGAAAGTCAGCAGTAGGCTATGGGTTTCTAAATGCCACCCTACCTCATTATTTGGACATGGGGAAAAACTATATTTAAAATCCAAAGAGGGATGGAGTTAGGAAAATTAAAACAAAAGAAATAAATGAAATAGAGTAGAGAATATTTGATAAAATTAAGGATGTTTTTATTCAGTAAACATTTAAAAAAATGTTCTACAACACTCTAGCCTAGTGACTTACCAGTAACAAAATAGACTTGAAGTATTCGCATCCGCTCTGCATAAAGCAGCTAAATCCTCTCTCTGTCTCCTGGCAGAAAGCTCCTTGGTTTGCTTGTGTCTCAATCACAGCTGGTATTCTGTAGAAAGACTTCTTTTCACCTTTCCCATCAGCTTTGTTAGAACCCTAACACAGCACAAAAGTTTACCATTGTAGGTTTTTGATGAACCAAGTGCCTCGTGGGTTCACATACCGCACACTGCCGTTATTTCCCCCTAATCACGAGTTTGTTGGTCTTCCAATGTGGCGCAGGGTTTGTTTACTTCCGGTTTCGGGTGACGTCAGTGAAAGGGGTCTAATGGGGGCATTACCGCCACCCACTGGATTGGGGTGTAAAGCAGTCTGAACAAAACGTGTAAACATAAACATAGGAGAAATGAACCCGTTTTTCTAACTCGTCCTCACTTAGTCTACTTTTCTTTTTTGATTAGTCTGGATTTGATATTGTAAATTTAAATGTGAATCAATGTATATTCATCGGACATGAACAAATGAATAAATCTTGAGTAATCTTGAGGGGCGTGTGTGTCCGGGGCGCGGTGTCGCGGGGGGGGGGGGGGGGATCGAACGAACCCTCCGATCCCCCCTGGCTACGGGCCAAATTAGTTGCTCATCCTACCAATGTTGAAAACTGGCCGGCAAAAGTGACGATGGTTCAACGTCGTATATTCAACCTTCTCTGACGGTCGACAGATCAACCTTTACCCACGTTGATTCAACGGTGATAAATCGACCCTCTCAGACGGCGGAGAAATCGACGTTTCACGGCGCCGTTTCAACGTTGATTTTCTGACGTACGACGGAAACCGACCATTCTGACCAAAACTCTACGTCGTTTCAACGACCCTCTGCTATCGGGGTAGTGTTGACTATTTACAGACCACCAAGACTTTCTGCACCACTGTTCCTAGAAGAGTTTGGGGAACTGTTGTCAAATATTTGTTTAGAGTTTGACAATCTTATTATTTCTGGGGATTTTAATTTCCATGTTGATAATCCAGATAACACATATGCAAATGAATTTCTTACACTGATTGATGCCTTCAACCTAACACAACATGTACAAGGGCCAACACACTCCCATGGCCACACCCTCGACCTTGTCATCACTAAGGGTCTTAATGTATGTACTAGTGTCATGGACCTGGGTATATCTGATCATTTATGTGTTTTCTTTGATGTTTCCATTTCCCCTCACTTTCAAAACAAGTCTGTGACTGTAAAAAAAGAGGGTAATTACCAATGGCACAGCAGCTCTTTTTGAGCAGGCACTCTCAGAACTCCCATGTCAATCTTCAGATTGTGCAGATGATCTAATGGAAATTTTTAATTCAAGAATGAATCATATTATGGATGCTATTGCTCCTTTTAAAACCAAAAGAGTCATAGACAAAGGAAAAGCACCCTGGAAACTAAATCCAACAGTTAAAATGTTAAAGAGGGAATGTAGAAAGTCTGAAAGAAAATGGTGTAAATCTAAACTCCAGATTCATTATCAAATCTACAAAGGGATGTTATGTAAATACAACTTAGAAATTTCTAAAGCAAGACAGTCTTTTTTTGCTGACATTATTAACAGGAATATCAACAATGCCCGTGTGCTAGTTTCTACAGTTGAAAAGCTAACAAACCCATCAAAACAAATGCCTTCTGAATTTCTCTCAGTTAATACATGCAACAACTTTGCATCTTTTTTCAAAGGAAAGATTGATAAAATACATATGAATATAGCCACACAGGTGCAAACACTTCAAAATCTGGAACCATTGGATAACGAGAGAGGGGGTCGTAATACAATGTCAACATTTAGTTTAATTGATGTTGAGACTCTGAGAAAAACAGTACAAAGTCTCAGCTCCTCCTCATCTGAACTGGACATTTTACCTACAGTCTTTTTCAAATCTGTTCTTCACCTAATATCAGATGAGGTACTTCAGATTATCAACACCTCCTTACAAACTGGCATGTTTCCCTCATCTCTGAAAAAAGCAGTTGTAAAACCCCTACTGAAAAAGAATAACCTGGATGTCTCAGTACTCAACAACTACAGGCCCATATCCAATTTGCCATTCGTTGGTAAAATAATTGAAAAAATTGTTTGTAATCAATTAACCGCCTTCCTGACATTAAACGGATGTTTTGATAAGTTTCAGTCAGGTTTTCGTGCCAATCATAGCACTGAAACAGCTCTTACTAAAGTCATGAATGACCTACGTCTTAATTCTGATGCTGGTAAAACATCAGTCTTGGTGCTTTTAGACTTAAGTGCTGCATTTGACACGGTAGATCATTCCATACTGTTACATCGACTGGAGCATTGGGTTGGATTTACTGGTATAGTAATCAACTGGTTAAAATCTTACCTACAACAAAGATTTTTTTATGTGGCCATTGGAGGCCACAGTTCATCACCCGTGTCCTTGAACTGTGGGGTTCCCCAGGGCTCAATCCTGGGACCATTACTATTCAACCTTTATATGCTCCCACTTGGACAAATTATTAAGAATAACTCAATAAACTTCCATAGCTATGCAGATGACACTCAGCTTTACTTAGCTATGTCACCTAATGACTATGCCCCTTTTGAGTCTCTTCATAGATGCATTGACCAAATTAACAAATGGATGTCTCACAATTTTCTTCAGCTGAATGCAGATAAAACTGAAGCAATTATATTTGGCAAAAAGGAGGAAAGGCTTAGGATTGCCACTGTTCTTGAAACTAAGGGGCTTAAAGCAAAGGATACTGTCAAAAACCTTGGTGTCCTTATTGACATTGAACTTAACTTCAACAGTCATATGAAAGTGGTAAAAAAGTCTGCATTCTATCACCTAAAAAACATTTCTAAACTCAGGGGTCTCATGTCAAAACATGATCTAGAAAAACTTATTCATGCTTTCATCTCCAGTAGGGTTGATTACTGCAATAGCCTTTTCACAGGTCTTCCAAAAAAGACCATCAAAGAGCTTCAACTAATCCAAAATGCAGCAGCAAGGGTTCTTACAAGAACAAAAAGGGTAGTCCATATCACTCCAATCCTAAGGTCTCTGCACTGGCTCCCAGTGAGCTATAGAATTGACTTTAAAGCATTACTTCTTCTATTTAAAACATTAAATGGGATGGGACCCAGCTACCTACTGGATATGTTTCAATTATATGCACCAACTAGGTCTCTAAGATCACAAGAGAAAAACTTGCTAGTAATACCAGCTGTCAAAACGAAGTGTGGTGAAGCAGCCTTTAGTTGCTATGCTGCTAAGCTTTGGAACCAACTTCCAGATGATATCAAAAATGCTCCTACTGTTGTTAGTTTTAAATCCAGGCTCAAGACAAAGCTGTTTTCAGATGCTTTCACTTGATTAATTTTTACCTAAGTAATTAATTTCCTTTAACATAATTTCTTTTAATTTTGATTTTAATGATTTTATTTTTTTATTTTAATTTCTTTTTAATCTTGGATTTTAATTATTTTAATTTTACTTTAATTCTTTGTTACTGTGATCCTCGTAGATTTTGTCTGCAGGACGATTTTTGGTGATCCTCGTAGATTTTGTCTGTGGGACGATTTTATTTGGTGATCCTCGTAGATTGTGTCTGTGGGATGATTTTTGGTGATCCTTGTGGAAGAGCCACGGGAAGAGCATGCTTTATGTGATCCTCGTAGATTTTGTCTGCGGGACGATTTTTGGTGATCCTCGTGGATTTTGTCTGTGGGACGATTTTCTTTGGTGATCCTCATAGATTTTGTCTGCGGGACGATTTTTGGTGATCCTCGTGGAAGAGCCACGGGAAGAGCGCGCTTTATGAGTTAAACCCATAATAATAATTAATCTCGAGGCTGATTCCTTTTTTGAACTTTATTTCATTTTATTATTTTATTTCTACTATTGTTTAATTCTTATTATTTTTCTTCCCCAATTATTTTATGTAATTTTATTTTCTATTGTTTACTGTTCTGCTTTTACTTCTGTAAAGCACATTGAACTGCCACTGTGTATGAAATGTGCTATATAAATAAACTTGCCTTGCCTTGCCTTAAATTTATTATAACAATGATACTAAATGGGTAATAGCAGTTGAATACATTCAATATGGTCAGCAGCAATACAGTGAGGTAGTACACTCGATGGGCGTGTGTGTATGTGTGTGTGAGTGTGTGTGTATGAGAGGGAGAGCGAGAGGAGAGATAGTTGTTGTCTCCTTGCTGCCAAGTGAGCGACTGAGCTCTTAGGGCGTGTCCCGTGCGCGGCTGCACAGTATGAGAAGGGAGGAGTGTGAGGCAGAGAGGAGGAGGGAGAGAGTTTGAATATGCGCGCGGGAGGTGTGCGGACAGAATGTGTTTATGCATGAAGATGCGCTGTAAAGTTTGGAATGTTATCTAAGGTGTTGGGGGAAGGGAAAATCACCTCGTGGTCTTCTTGAGACAAAGGAATTCGTCATGGTTGCTAATCCCACTACCTTATAACATTACCAAATCCACTGAAATCTTGATGAGGTCAAAGTGTGTGTAATAATGAAATTAAGGGGTGTTAGAAAGGATAGAGAAAAGCATGCAACAACCTATCTATTAAAACAACGGAGAGAACAATGTAGAACCACAATGATCAACTCGACTCTCTAAGTGTCTACAGTGTGCACAATTAAACAGTTTCTGAGTTTAAATTCACACTACTTCATAAAGCTAATTCCTAAGACTAGTTTGCCCAAATGCCAGCCTTACTTCCAGTATCTTGCTCCTATGTAGGAATGCAAAGATGTCCTGAAGTTCCGCGGAGTTTCGGGAGCTCGCGGAGGTTCACAGAAAGTGCAGAGAATTCCTTGATCCGAAGCTTCGTCCTTCGTGAAGAAAACTCTCTGACCAAATAATGTTCACAGCGATTAAGTCAGAAGGAATCTGGTCGCTTCTAACTTTTAATTAACTGCTTGGGCTGCAGTCGTAATGTTACTTATAATAAACAAATATAATAAACAAATAAACTGGTTGTAACTCAATTGAGTGAGACAACGCAACTTAGGTACTCTTTACCGTGGCCAGTGGTATATACGAAAGCGCGTTGAGTCTTCTTTCTTGCAAGGCAGACCTCGTGATTTCGGATGGTCCGATGAGCGGGGGTATCTCTATGTCTGTATGATGCGAAAGTCCACAGAGAGAGAGAGCGAGAGAGGGGGTGACCGGGTCACTTATAGAGTCAGTCACGTGACTTTGCCATTTTTCTGAACTGTGGGATTTTGTCATTTTTCTGCCTGATGCCCATGGTAAAACTGAGCAGTGGGACTTTGCATTTTTTTTGGCCTGATGCCCATGGTAAAACTGAGCAGTGGGACATTGCCATTTTTCTGAACTGTGGGACATTGCCATTTTTTCTGAACTGTGGGAATTTGTCATTTTTCTGAACTGTGGGTGTAAGGTTTTATTCCTTTGTAAGGATAAATAATTGTAAGGATTTATTCTTAATTGTAAGGATTTATTCTGTTCAGTTAAAAATGATCTTCTGGTCAGCTAGACACAGTATCTTTGTTTAAAAATTCCATTCTGTCTGAACACTGCTATCATATCATGAGAACAGGCTGTGCATCAGGGACAGCCTTATGCTATCATATCATAAGAACATTCTGCTTATTTTGATATGAAATGTGTATTATAGATCAGAAATGTGTCTGAACAGTGTCAAGGTCTTCAGTGATGTCACACTTATTCTTACACACACAGACACAGATATCAAAATGATGTCATTTCATCCATACAGATAACACACACATATAAAATCCCCTGTATTCTCTCGTCTCATTGGGGACTTGTGAATAAAAGATTGCGAACTTATGGGGTTCCTGTCTTTTTTTCGCGACTCACCCCCAGACATCGGGTGACACGGGGGGACTGATCTCGAGATGGGGTAATCGCTCTCTGGAGGCTGAGGGCAAGAGGTGAAGAACGGTAACTGTGGGACTTTGCCATTTTTCTGAACTGTGGGACTTTGTCATGTTTCTGCCTGATGCCCATGGTAAAAAAAAGTCAGGACTTAATCATCATCAGAGAGAGAGAGAGAGAGAGGATTGAGAGAGAGAGGACTACCAGGAAATACAGAAAAATAAAAAGACATTAGATTACAGGGAACTAACCATAAGTTTGCTGTTCTCTGCCAAGAGAGACAGTCACAGCTGTGGCCAAAACTTTGCTGAAAGCAACCCAACCCTGGACCCTTGGACCCACTGAGTAGCACCTGTATACTGGCCAATATTCATATAACAAGTCTGGAGGCTTTGGGATAGATTTAACTTTTGATTCCATTTTTCAACATTTTTTATCGAATCAGGCCATGGAACTGCAACCCAACTTCCTAACCCAGGCTGCAAACCAACCCCCCACAGCTCTTTGTCCTGCTTAATGGCCCTTCCTTTGTTTTGGGCTCTCTGGTACACCAGTCTGCCTGCAAAACCTCACTGGAGGCCAATATATCCCACTATTGCCATCTGTTGGTCAGAGAAGGTAATGCAGGGCCACCTCAGCTTCTTCCCTGGAATGGTAAGCAATGGTGCTGAACTTCCCGACTTAAGTGAACTTAGATTTATTGCCATCTGATGGTCACAGCAGGTAATGCAGGGCCACTTCAGCTTCTCCCTGGTATGGTCAGCAAGTATGCTGACCTTCCCAACTTGAGTGAGCTTAGATTTATTAAATGACAATGTAAAAAAAAAATCTTATTCTTTTTGGGCTAACACTATACATACTTGGTCAGCAAGTATGCTGAACTTCCTGACTTATGTGAGCTGGGATTTATTTAATGACAATAATGTTTTTTGTGAGTTTTCTGTCAACATGAACCACTTTTTTTCTGGCCACTTTGACTATGCTGGTCTTAATGACCATATATATCCATTTTTTCTTCCTGAATAAGGTTTTTCCTGTGATTTGCAGTGCAAAGGCACCATCTACTGACCACTAGTGGTAACGCAGTGCAAAGGTATACAGTTGAGTTTTGATTTCCTGTTCTCAGAAAGACGGAGACGTTTGCCAGGGCAAGACGCTCTACATGTGCCTCATGTTTACAAGTTTATAAAGTTTCTTTATACCCCACGGGGGCAATGCCCTCTTACAGCATGATTTTGTGCATATGTTCAATTCGTGTGTAAAATAAAGGAGAGGAGAAAAGGAATTGGATACCCTCTGCATCTTTTCTTTGTTCACCTCACCTAGCCGTTTATATGCGCTGGATAGCTGAGTATGCATACACTTATTGAGGCCAGTACAGTAAGAGGGCAGACCCTTGCCTGTCAAGAATTAGACAGAACGTTGCCTGCTACTAAGAACTTTTGCCTGTCAAGACGACACCATTAATCTGCACTCACCACGGGACTTGTCCAGACTTGCCTGCTCCATAAGACATGGATCACCTGACCGAAATGCCACTCCCCCCTGGTGTGACTGAAGCAGAAGTCAGAGACTGGGAGGTGAGATCAGAGCTATCTGCCTCATGCTCTGTTCGTGCTCCGTCCCAACAGGGGTCAACCAGCAGCTCTCGAAAGAGCACAATGTTAGCAGCTGCTAAGGCAAAAGCCCAAGCAGCAAGAACCAAAGCTGCCTATTCTGAAAGAGAAATGGCACTGAAACTTCAGAAAGCCAAAGCAGAAGCTGAATTAGAAGCATTGCAGTGTAAGAAAGAAATGGAGGCTGCAATAGCCAAAGCAGCAGTTCTTCAGGCCAAATTAGACGACGACAGCAGTCGCAGGCAACCTGGATCAGAGCTGGACCAAAGGTACTTCACTGCATGCAATGTGCCAACACAAAGACAGATAAAGCAAGAAAGCCCCACCACTTCGCCCAACCTACATAGTCACCAGTTTCCACCAGCATGTCCTCCGACGCAGCATCCAATGACAGCTCCTGCATAGACACCAATGCATTCCCCAGCACGGACCCAGAGACCAACATCAGCTCCAAGGCAGCTGCCATCACTGCCACAGCTACCACTACAGCTACAATAGCCACCCATGCCACCTGCAAGCGCAAAGTACACGCCACCCCAAGCCAGCAACAAAGCATGGCAGGGAGGAAAAGACTATGGGCTTCCCGCTCCTGCTCCGCCCCCTGCCTCACCGTGTCACACATGTGCCCAGGGCAGCCACAGCTCCCCGACGGCTGACCTGGCAAAGTTCATCGCTAGGAATCAAATTGTCTCCACAGGACTGATGAAGTTTGATGATAAGGCAGAGAATTACTGGGCGTGGAAAGCCTCATTCTGCAATGCCATAGACAATATAGGCCTGACAGTAGCAGAAGAGACTGACCTCCTCATCAAATGGCTCGGCAAAGAGTCATCCGAGCAAGCACATAGGCTCAGAGCAGCATACATCAGAAACCCCCAGGGTGGCCTTGATGCCATCTGGCAGCGCATGGAAGAGTGCTACAGCACCCCTGAAGCCATTGAAGGGGCACTGTTTGCCAGACTAGAAAGCTTCCCAAAAATATCAAACAAAGAGCCAGCCAAGCTACGTGACTTAGCCGACTTATTACAAGAACTGTATGCCGCAAAGCAGGATGGATTTCTTCCAGGACTAGCTTACTTAGACACTGCTAGGGGAGTAGCCCCAATTGTAGAAAAGCTCCCGTACAGCCTACAGGAGAAGTGGATGTTCTACGGTTCTCAGATAAAGCGTGAGCACCAGATCTCCTTCCCTCCATTCAGTGTATTTGTCGATTTCATTCAGAGCCAAGCCAAGGCAAGAAATTATCCCAGTTTCAGAGTCACAATGCCTCCTCAACCTGCCACAAACAGAGACAAGCCCAAAAGCTTCCAGAGCAAAATGAATCAGCCCATTGCAGTCCACAAGACTCAAGTTGCCGAGTCCAGCCAGAAAGGTGAGCCTGTAACTGACACTTCAGATCTCACCAAGCATTGCCCAATCCACAAAAAGTCCCATTCATTAGGATCATGTTGGAGCTTTAGAGACAAACTGCTAGCTGACTGTAAACAATATCTCAAAGACAATTCCATCTGCTATCACTGTTGTGCTTCAACCACACACATTGCAAAGAACTGTGACAAAACCATAACATGTGCTGAATGTCAGAGCAACAAGCATGTTGAAGCCCTCCACCCAGGTCCTTCACCATGGAAAGCAAAGCCACCCCCACCTGCGTCAGAGGACAGCAGGGAGAGCTGTGAGAACCAGCAGCCTCCAGAGATTGTCTCCTCTAAGTGCACTGAAGTATGCAGTGAGGGGATGAGTGCTAGAGGTTGCTCCAAAATATGTTTAGTTACTGTCTACCCACAAGGCCAGAGAGAAGCAGCAACTAGAGTATATGCTATCATCGATGAGCAAAGTAACAAGTAGAGGTCTGCACGGGCCGGATTTTTCAGTCCCGTTCCCGCCCGCACCCGCATTGTGCAGTCCCGCTCCCGCCCGTGCCTGCCATATTTTGTCCCGCTCCCGCCCGCAAATCCCGCATAATGCAGACATTCACGTTATTTCTCACGAAAGTTCTTCTCTTGACACACCATGATGGTGCCCCACCCCCTACTTTGAGTGGATTTGAGCATAAATATCTACAGCTCACATTCACGTTTGTTATTATTTACCTTGTTTCTGAATTCGGAATGTTGAAATGGCAACATGTAGACCTAATAATAATAATTATTTAAGTAGGCTAATCATTTAAGTATGTGCTCTCCCATGGTGTGTCTCCTATGAATAATTAGTGTGAAAGGAGAGATGGATCACACTCTTGAACTTATTCTTTTAGTTACATTTCTTTTCAGTTGTTTTTAGCAGCAGGAGACAAACGTTTTGGCTGTTGCCTTCATCAGTGTCTCTAATAATAATAATAATAATAATAATAATAATAATAATAATAATAATAATAATAAACAATAAAAAAAGACAGGTGAGCACATGGAAAGTGCTCCAAGTGGAAATTTGTTATATTTATTGTTCAGCCATACAAAACATTAGGCTAACCCAGTTTACATTTGTAAAGCATTTCTAACTAGAATATCCTATAGAATACCCTATAAGCATAGCATATATAAATGTTATAACAAAACACAGTCCTAGCCTACAACAACAAAAAATCGACAGTATAGGCTACTGTAGCCATTATAGGGCTATGGTTGCACATTTCTAAAACTATTTGGGCTTGAGATTCTGTGCAAGTGTTAAACTCAATATAACATAGCTGACCTTGTTTGAATATGAATAAGAAAAATGAGAAAATCAAGCACAGGTAAACAAAACAACTAAGCCTATTGCTTAGGCTATCGGGTTCTTTGAACAGCTATGGAGAAACAGCAAATTGTTCACTGTTGAGGGCTTCAACATACTGCACCTTTCCTCCAGTATGCGACCACATATGCTGAACGTGCGCTTGGATGGTGCGCTGGAACCTGGAATGGCCAGTACATGCCGTGCTGAGATCTCAAACAAGGAAGAGGAAAGGAATCGGAAATGTACGAGAGATATTTATCCTCTCCTGGATCAGAATCAGAATCAGAATTCTGATGACCAGCTCATCTAAGGTGTCATTGAGGCATCATGTTAGTGTGGGTCACTGGAGGCTGGGTGTGAACGGCGAGTCATTAGAATGATCAAAGGATTGCCCGTTAGGGTGATCAATGGCAATCTGACTCTCTCTGCAAATTTAGGCATCTTAAAATGTTTTTATTAATGCCAAATAAAATATCCAGCAGAAATTATATATGATAGACATAAATTAATAATTTATAAATTTTATTTTAAACACATTTTTAGTTAGCGGGACTGCAGCTTATCACCGCTCCTGCCCGTGCCCGCATTGTGCACTCCCGCTCCCGCCGGTGCCCGCAATGAGCTTTCAAAATTTGTCCCACGTCGCACTGCTTTGCGGCGGGTCCTGCGGGTCCTGCGGGACTCCCGCGGGAGTGCAGGGCTCTAGTAACAAGTCCCTTGCACGATCAGAATTCTTTGAGATATTCGGCGACAAAAGCACCCCATCTTCGTACTCTCTCAAGACATGTGCGGGCAGCATGGAGGCGTTCGGTAGGAGAGCGTGTGGCTACATGCTGGAGTCACTGGACGAGAAGACCTGCATCCCTCTACCAGTCCTCACTGAATGCGATGAATTCCCAGACAATAGGTCCGAAATCCCAAAACCCAGTGCAGCTTTGCATCACCCTCACCTGAGATGTATAGCCAGTGAGATTCCCCCCATAGAGTCTAATGCTCAAATACTGTTGTTGCTAGGAAGAGACATTTTGAAAATACACAAGGTCAGGAAACAAATCAACGGCCCAGACAATGCCCCATTCATTCAAAAGTTAGACCTCTGCTGGGTGGTGGTCGGTGATGTGTGCCTCAGCACAGCGCACTGCCCCTCCTCAGTCACTTCCCTCAAGACATGCATCCTAGGAAATGGCCGCCCCAGCTACCTCGCACCCTGCCACAGCCAGCTATGCGTGAAAGACTCTCCACACAGCCACTCAGTCCTTCAAGTTCCTCCGACTAAGCAAGCTGCTGCCCACACTGCTCCTCTGCTCCACGGGGACGACCTGGAGTCCTCCATTTTCCACTGCACTGACAAAGACCACCAACCTGCTCCATCTATCGATGACCTCAACTTCCTGAAGTTCATGGATAGTGAGGTATGTCAAGATAGCACTCAAAGCTGGGTCACACCCTTACCTTTCTGGGCTCCGAGAAAACATCTGCCCAACAACAGAGACTATGCTATAAAAAGACTTAAGTCAGTTTGCCACACACTAGAGAAAAATCCTGTCATGAGGGAACATTACTCAGAGTCAGACTCTGAAATCAGATCTCAGACCACAGTATTAATCACTGAAACCACACAACGCAGCTTAGGAACTAAGCGCTTCGAGCGTTTCTCAAAGTGGAATTCTGTACTGAGAGCACTTGCGCTCTTGATTCACATTGCTCAGTGTTTCAGGCAAACGAACAAAGACAACACATGCAGAGGGTGGCATACCTGTAAGAAAGCAATCACACCAGAGAACCTGGAAAAGGCAAAAAACATACTGATCAAGAACATGCAACAGGAAAGATATCCTACTGAATTCAGCAACATACAGAGTAAGACAGACATTCCAAAACACAGCCACATTGCAAAGCTGCGCCCACTGATTCACAGCTGTGGACTTCTCAGAGTTGGTGGACGCATTACACAGTCCGGCCTTGAGGTGAACCGTACCAATCCCCTCATCATCCCAGCTCAGCACCACCTTACGACACTCCTTGTGCGCCACTACCATGAACAGGTAAAATACCAGGGCAGACACTTCAGAGAGGGAGCCATCAGGGACGCTGGGCTGTGGCTGGTGGGTGGAAGAAATGCATCAGAGGCACACTATTCCGGTGTGTCACCTGCAGGAGATTGCATGGCAAGATAGAACATCAGCTGATGGCAGATCTGCCTGCAGACAGGCTTCAAGCCGCCCCGCCTTTCACGTACGTCGGCCTGAACGTGTTTGGGCTGTGGGAGGTCGTCTGCCGTCGGACAAGAGGTGGACAAGCCAACGACAAAAGGTGGGCTGTACTGTTCACATGTCTGTGTGTGCGTGCTGTACACATTGAAGTGATAGAGACACTGAGTGCATCTAGTTTCATTAATGCTCTGCAGAGATTTTTCTCTATCAGAGGCCCTGCAACACAGATTAGGTCAGACAGAGGGACAAATTTTACTGGTGCATCAGAAGAACTGAATCTGGAAGACGACACAGACATGCAACGTTACCTGCAAAATCAGCAATGCACATGGATATTCACGCGACTCATCGGCGTGGCTCGTCGCATCCTGGACTCCACGTTCCTGCAACAATGCTTCTCTTCGTTGACACATGAAGTCCTCGTCACACTCATGCCAGAGGTTTGCGCGATCATGAATGCGAGACCTCTGCTGCCTGTTTCAACTGACCCTGAGAACCCACTTATACTCACCCCATCCATGCTCCTAACACAAAAGACAGGAGCCCCGTCATCATCTCCACCTGACTTTGGCAAGGCCGAGATCATCCGTCACCAGTGGAAGCTGGTACAGCATCTTGCAGAGACATTCTGGCACAAATGGCAACGTGAGTACTTGAGCACCCTGCAAAGTCGTGCCAAATGGCAGGACAAAAGACCTAACTTGCAAGAAGGAGACATCGTCCTGATGAAGGACAATGCAGTTCCAAGAAATCACTGGCCAATGGCAATGGTTATCAAAACCTTTCCCAGCAAAGTCAATGTTGTAAGGACTGTAGATGTCAGAGCTATTCGCCAAGGCACTCCTAAAGTGTACAAAAGACCAGTTACTGAACTTGTGTTACTTTTCTCTCCTAAACAGGATGTTGATTGTGTTTAAGTGTCTTAAGAGGTAATAGATGTGTGGTATCCTTAAGATACCAGGCAGGGAGTGTGCTGGTCTTAATGACCATATATATCCATTTTTTGTTCCTGAATAAGGTTTTTCCTGTGATTTGCAGTGCAAAGGCACCATCTACTGACCACTAGTGGTAACGCAGTGCAAAGGTATACAGTTAAGTTTTGATTTCCTGTTCTCAGAAAGACGGAGACGTTTGCCAGGGCAAGACGCTCTACATGTGCCTCATGTTTACAAGTTTATAAAGTTTCTTTATACCCCACGGGGGCAATGCCATCTTACGGCATGATTTTGTGCATATGTTCAATTCGTGTGTAAAATAAAGGAGAGGAGAAAAGGAATTGGATACCCTCAGCATCTTTTCTTTGTTCACCTCACCTAGCCGTTTATACACGCTGGATAGCTGAGTACGCATATGCTTAGTGAGGCCAGTACATTGACCAATTGGACACTTGGACTTCTCAGTATTGGTACTTGCATCAGTAGCATGCACTGGGGAAAAAATTTTGATTTTCTGAAAAAAAAATCATATTCATAAATCATATTCATATTCTTTGTGGGCTAACACTGTGCAGGGGCATGTAGAACCCTTTCTGATGGTTTTTGTAGGTTCTCTGTCCACTTGCACCACTTTTTCAAAGGCCTTGGCCTTGTCAGCCCTGGCCTTGAGAGCCCTAGCCTTGACAGCACATGCACCGGAGAGAAAAAAAAATGTCTGAAAAAAAAATCTGAAATTTAAGACTCTAGAGGGGTGTGTGGAACCCAAGCATGACGACCCCTGATGTTTTTATGGTGCTTTTATACATGAAAAGCACATATGCAAGTGTAAAATCTCATGGGCTTGGTGAGTCAGCATACACCAGCACACAGACTGATCTAACTAAAAAGGGGGCACCAGATCTGGTCCAGTGGACGGAGCAATGCCAGCAGACTTTCTCTAAGGTAAAGGCTGCATTGTGTGGGGGGGCCGCTGTTACACTCCCCTGACTTTTCTCTCCCCTTTGTTTTGCAGATGGATGTGTCGGACAGAGGGCTGGGGGCTGTTCTGTCCCAGGAGGTGGAGGGGGAGGACTGTTCAGTGCTGTACATCAGCCAGAAGCTGTCGGTGCGTGAGGGCAGGTACAGCACCATAGAAAAGGAATGCCTCACCATCAAGTGGGTGGTCCTCGCCCTCCACTACTACCTGCTGGGGTGCCCTTTCACCCTCTGGCCAGACCATGCGCCCCTGCAGTGGCTCCAACACATGAAGGATGCCAATGCGGGGATCACCTGTTGGTATCTGGCACTCCAGCTATTTAAGTTTGAGGTGGTCCACAGGCCGGGGGCGCAGATGGTCGTGGCGGATTTCCTCTCCTGTCAAGGGGGTGGGGAGTCAGCTGCAGGATGGACGGCTCCCCGGCCTGAGTCGGGTGGTGGGGGTATGTGGCAATGGGGGCGTGGTCAAGCGTCGGTCTGTGAATGGAGGGCAGAGTCAGGGAAGGTAAGTGGAAGAATCACTGCACCTGAAAGGAATTAACCTGTGTTTGTGTGTCTTTCCCAGTGAACACGCCCTATAAGAAGAGAGGGAGAGCAGAGGAAGGGGGCTCTCCCCCAACCTGAACACTTGTGTGTGTGTGTGTCTGTGTGTGTGTGCGTGCATGTGTGGGAGAATAAATGTAAAGCTTAAAAGCTAAAATAAAAGGGTTTTTGTGAGCTCAGTTCTGGCATGCCGTTCTTCTGTGCTCCACCCACCTTAACTATTTCTACATGCATGTATAACAGCAGTTTTTGTTTGCATGTTTTGGTTGATAGATCTTTCTCCTAACTTTCTCCTAACGTTTGTAAAGTGGGAACCTCGGGAGAGCTTTTGGAGAACGTTCCCTTTTGGTTGTATTAACGTTCCCCTTACTACTGCAATACAACCCCGATTCCAAAAAAGTTGGGACAAAGTACAAATTGTAAATAAAAACGGAATGCAATGATGTGGAAGTTTCAAAATTCCATATTTTATTCAGAATAGAACATAGATGACATATTGTGGCAGCGGGGGCGTGGTCAAGTGCCGGTCTGTGACAGGAGGGCGGAGTCAGGGAAGGTAAGTGGCCCCCACACAGTGCAGCCTTTACCTCTGAGAAAGCCCGCTGGCACTGCTCCATAAACTGGACCGGATCTGGTGCCCCCTTTTTAGTGAGATCAGTCAGCAGGCTGGTGACGTCCGAATAATTAGGTGGGTGAGCGTGTGGAGTTTTGCGCGCAGGTCCATAACGTATTGAATTTCGTTCTTAATTGTGAAGGTCCCTCCTCCCAATTTTCCCGCAGCACGTCCAGGATGCCGCGTGTCTTATGCCCATATAATATTTCGAACGGGCAGAACCCCGTGGAGGCTTGGGGGACCTCTCGCACTGAGAACAGCAAGGGTTTGAGCCACTTATCCCAATTACATGCATCCTCACTTACGAATTTCTTAATAATATTTTTGAGGGTGCGGTAGAACCGTTCCACTAAACCGTTCGTTTGTGGGTGATACACGCTGGTGCGGATCGGCTTAATCCCCAATAACCCATACAGTTCGCGCAGTGTTCGTGACATAAACGTAGTGCCTTGATCAGTCAGAATCTCTTTCGGGATTCCAACTCGGGAGATGACGCGGAAGAGTGCCTCTGCAATACTGCGTGCTGAGATATTGCGCAGAGGCACTGCTTCCGGGTATCGCATTGCATAGTCCGCCAGAACTAATATAAAGTGGTACCCTCGTGCTGACCGATCTAATGGCCCGACGAGATCCATCACAATTCTCTCAAACGGGGTCTCGATTAACGGTAGAGGGCGCAAAGGCGCTTTTGGAATGGCTGCTGGGTTTACTAACTGGCATTTGTGGCATGCCGTACACCACCTACGGACATTGCCGTGAATCCCCGGCCAATAGAATCGGGCCATTATTCGGGCTAGTGTTTTATCCTGCCCCAAGTGTCCAGCCATGGGATAAAAGTGAGCTGCCTGGAATACCAATTCCTGGTGGCTCTTCGGAATTAAAAGCTGCATGACTCACTCTTTAGTTTGATTGTCCTGCGTCACTCGGTATAATCTATCCTTCATAATCACGAAGTAGGGGAAGGACGGGGTGGCGTTCGGCTGGAGCGTTTGACCATCGATTACTCTCACTTGGTCAAACGCATGCCGCAGAGTCTCGTCTTGCGACTGCTCTAATGGAAAATCCGCGAGGGATTCCCCGAGAGAGAGGAGGAGCCGGCGGCTCCTCACTCTGATGCGGAGATGACGTACACGGCTCTGTGACAGCTGCTCCCGCCAAAGCGACACAGGGACCTCCCCCTGTCAAACGGCAGGACCCACTCTCTACTAGGGGTGTCATTAAACCCCAAAATCCCGGCCAATCAATCCCCAAAATTAAAGAGTGGGTAAGGCGAGGATTAACCGCCGCCTTCACTATAAATTTTTCCCCTCTGAAAATAATGTGGACCGACACCAAAGGGTAGCGGTGAACATCCCCATGCACACACAACACCTTCACCCCTTGTGCTCCCCCAATGCCTCGTTTTGCACCAGGCTTTGGCGAATTGAGGTCTGATTACAACCAGAATCCACCAACGCCTGATATGTAGCCCCTTGGATACTCACCGGTATGCGATACGCTCCAGCCCGATCGAGGGCGGCCTCTGGCGCGTCTGGGATCCGAAGCACCGCACCCACTTCCAATGCTGTGCACTGCTGTTGAAGGTGGCCCGGCTCCCCGCAGCGCCAGCAAACCGGCCCGGGCTTTCCCTCTGCACCGGTGATCTGGGGCTCACTCACCTGAGGTGGGGGAGAGACAGACACAGAAGGGAGAAACGGGAGGGCACCGCGGGTGCGGCGGGCCAGCTGGGGTGGTGCCGGCCCCCGCCTCCGCGGTGGGGGAATGGGTCGAGGACGGGACACAGGAGGAAGGAGAGAGAGAGAGAGAGAAGAGGAGAGAAGAGAAGATGCCATCTGCTGTCCTGCCGCCGGGAAAGCCGCCAGATGATCCTCCGCCAGCTCGACTGCCTGATCCAGCGACGTCGGGCGGTGGCACTGGACCCACTCCGCGGTTCCTGCTGGTAAGCGGGCGATGAACTGTTCCAGTACCACCTGGTCGACGATTCCCTTGGCATCGCGATCGTTGGCCCTCAACCACTGCCAGCAGGCATTCCGGAGCTGCTGGACGAACGCGAACGGCTGGCCGACTTCCTCCAATCGCAGCGAGCGGAAGCGCTGGTGCTGTTGTTCCAGTGTGTGCCCCACACGCTGGAGGACGGCCCAGCGGAGGTCCGTGTAGGCCAGCCGGCGGTCGGCGAGGAGCTGTAGCGCGGCCAGCTGTGCCTCTCCCGTTAGCAGGGGGAGGAGGCTCGCTGCGCGCTGCTCCATCGGCCACCCCGAGGCTTCGGCGACCTGTTCAAACAACATGAGGAACGCCTCGGGGTCGTCCTGCAGGCCCATCTTGGTGACAGTGAGGGGAGATGGGCCCGAGGCCAGAGCGCTGGTGGACCCCGCCGATGTGAGGAGATGCCGGAACGCCTCGCGATCTTCCTGCTGGGCCAGCACCAGGGCTTCGAAGCTCCGCTCTTGTTCCTTTCGGAGTGTGCCGAGCGCCTGGTGCTGGCTTTGCTGAGCCGTGGCGAGGGCGTGGACCAGGTCGGCGAACGGGGAGGATTCCATGGGGCTGCTGGGTTGGTGCCCCACTCTGCTGGGTTTCAGCACCACTGTAGCGGTTCAGTATTGCTGGGTGGAGCACAGAGGACAGCACGACAGAGATCAGGTTCAAAATAGCGTTTATTGCTAGACTTTTCAGTTTAACAATACTTCACTCACTCAAACAGGCACACACACACAACTGGCGTCTTGTTCAGGGCTGAGCTCCTTCCGCTCTCGCTCTCCCTCCTGATATAGGGCGCGGTCACTGGGAAGACACACAAACACAGGTTAATTGCTCTCAGGTGTAGTGATTCTGCCAATTACCTTCCCTGACTCTGGCCTCCTGTCACAGACCGGCGCTTGACCACGCCCCCGCTGCCACACATATCAAATGTTTAAACTGAGAAAATGTATCATTTAAAGAGAAAAATTAGGTGATTTTAAATTTCATGACAACAACACATCTCAAAAAAGTTGGGACAAGGCCATGTTTACCACTGTGAGACATCCCCTTTTCTCTTTACAACAGTCTGTAAATGTCTGGGGACTGAGGAGACAAGTTGCTCAAGTTTAGGGATAGGAATGTTAACCCATTCTTGTCTAATGTAGGATTCTGTTAGGACTAGGACTGTTTTGGCCTCTAGAGGCCGCTGTTATTTCCTTTTCATGTCGTGTTTATTTTGGCCTCTAGAGGCCGCCACTGTTCCTGTGTCTTGTGTTTGTGTTAATTGCCTAATTATCTTCACCTGTGTCCTTAATTAGTTTGTCTATTTATACCCCTGAGTTCAGTCCTCTAGTCACGGAGTCTTTGTGCTGTTATGTTTATCTCCAGTTTCCTTTGTACTGTGTTTTTTGATCTTCTTAGCTTTTGAATTTTTGCACTTTGCTTTTCTTTTGGATTATACTCTTTGGTTTTTTTTTGTCTTTTGTTTTGCCCTGTATATAGTGTATATAGTTTAAATAAACCTTTTGATTCTTTTTCTACTTCCGCCTCACGCCTCTGCATTTGAGTCATCCCCCTGGTGGCCTAGTGGGGGTTTGCTGGATTATCACACCAACGAACCAGGTTCGAATCCCAGCAAAACCCTAACAGAAAGACTCCGTCATGACCGACTCAGCAGAGGCTGCTTCAACTGTCTACCCGGCCAACCTTCAGGGAATTATGGCAGCTTTGACACGCTTCGGAGCGACCATGGACGCTCATGGACGTACGCTCACCAGCCAACGTGAGGCCCTCGCTCGCCACGAGGAACTGCTTCAGCAAATTGGGAAAACCCTGGCACAGCTGACATCTCTGCCTGCATCTCCTGATCCAGTTCCTGCTCCTGATCCAGCTCCCACTCCTGCTCCAGTGCCTCCTGCAATGCTGCCTTCTTCACCTCGCGAACCCAGCCTTCCTGCACCACAGAGGTATGACGGCAAGCACAGTGAGTGCCGAGAGTTCCTTACCCAGTGTCAACTCACCTTTGAGCTTCAGCCTACCACCTACACTACGGATCGCCGCAAGATTGCCTTTGTGATCACCTTATTAGCTGGTAAGGCGCGAGCCTGGGCTACTGCTATCTGGCAAAGACAGGGACCTGAGTGCTTTGATTTCCAGCTGTTTTCTGAAGAGATGCTTCGGGTCTTCGATCAGGCAGACATCAGTACCGACGCAGCCCGAAAGCTCATGTCCATCCGGCAAGGAGGAAGCGTCGCAGATTACGCCATCTCGTTCCGAACACTCGCAGCAGTAAGTGGATGGAACGAGACTGCCCTGGTGTCAGCCTTCCACCATGGTCTGTCTGACCCCATCAAGGACGGTCTGGCCTCTATTGGATGCCCAAGTGACCTCGAAACCCTCATCTCACATGCTATTCGTCTGGACAACAGGATGAGAGAACGCCACCAAACCTTGAGCCCCCCCAGCCTCCCTACCTCTACCTGGAGACCGTCTACCTCCTTCAGTGACTGTCCAGAACCCATGCAAGTGGGTCGTACTCGCCTCTCCGCATCTGAGAGGGAGCGCAGAAGGAGGGACAAGTGCTGCATCTACTGTGGCAAGCCTGGTCACTTCCGAGCATCATGTCCCGAACTCTTGGGAAAAGGACCGCCCCGTCCAGCCGAGGGAGGGTTGTGACGGGACCTACCCTCTCTCCCGGACTCCCTGGCCAAGGAATCTACATCCCGGTCTCCATCTCCTGGGGTGAGTCTGTCCACTCTTGTCAAGCTTTGATAGACTCAGGGGCGGCTGGGAACTTTATGGATATTCACTTCGCCCAAAGCATCAATATACCTACTGCACCTCTTGAAGTCCCTCTGTCTGTGTCTGCCCTCGATGGCCAAGCGTTAGGTGATGGAAGAGTCACTCAAGTTACTTCTCCAGTCTTCCTCCAGTCTCAAGGTCACAAGGAAGAAATATCCCTGCACCTGATTCCTTCACCTGAGTTCCCAGTTATTCTAGGCCTTCCTTGGCTTACTCGCCATAACCCTCGCATAGACTGGGTAACAAGCCAGGTTGTGGAATGGGGCCCTGCATGCCATGCCTCTTGTCTGCTCTCTAGCTCTCCTGTGTCTCCTGCCGAGCCCCCTGATCTCACCGAGTTATCTCAAGTTCCCACAGAGTACTGGGATCTCAAGGAGGTATTCAGCAAGAGCAGGGCCGCCGTTCTTCCTCCGCACCGGGCCTACGACTGTGCCATCGACTTGCTCCCTGGGACTACCCCTCCTCGTGGCAGACTGTTTTCCCTCTCTCAGCCAGAACGCAAGGCCATGGAGGAATACCTCAAAGACGCCCTGGTCTCTGGGTTCATTCGACCCTCCACCTCCCCTGCTGGTGCCGGCTTCTTCTTTGTCGGCAAGAAGGATGGGGGGCTCCGACCATGTATTGATTACAGGGGCCTGAATAAGATCACTGTGCGCAACCGATATCCCCTTCCGCTGATGTCCACAGCTTTCGACCTGCTCCAAGGCGCCACCGTCTTCACCAAGTTGGACCTACGGAACGCATACCACCTCATCCGTATCCGACAGGGAGACGAGTGGAAGACTGCCTTTAACACCCCGTCTGGGCACTACGAATACCAGGTGATGCCCTTCGGACTCACCAACGCACCAGCTGTTTTTCAGGCCCTAATCAACGACGTCTTAAGGGACATGATTAACCTATATGTTTTTGTCTACCTCGACGACATCCTTATCTTTTCCAAGACCGTGCAGGAGCACCGCCACCATGTCCGCCAGGTTCTCCAGAGGCTGCTACAGAACAATCTGTTCGCCAAGGCCCAGAAATGCGAATTTCATGTTCCCGAGGTCTCCTTTCTGGGATTTATTGTACAGACAGGCCAACTCCAAATGGACCCTGCCAAGACCCTGGCCGTCCGGGATTGGCCTACTCCCAAGTCCGTTAAGGAGGTTCAGCGGTTCTTAGGATTCGCTAACTTCTACCGCAAGTTCATCAGGAACTTCAGTTCTGTGGCAGCACCCATGTCAGACCTCACCAAAGGGACAGGTGGATCTTATGGCTGGTCTCCTCAGGCAGAAAAGGCATTCAAAGACCTCAAGGACCGCTTCTGCACGGCACCCATTCTGGTTCTCCCGGACACCTCCCAACCATTCATCGTGGAGGTGGACGCCTCGGACAGTGGTGTCGGCGCGGTGCTCTCTCAACGTTCGGAAGGAAAGCTGCACCCCTGCGCTTACTTCTCCCACCGCCTGAGTCCTGCTGAGTCCCGGTACGATGTGGGGGATCGAGAACTGCTAGCGGTCAAACTGGCCCTTGAGGAGTGGAGGCACTGGCTGGAGGGAGCACAACATCCATTCCTGGTTTGGACTGACCACAAGAACCTGGAGTACCTCCAGCAAGCCAAGAGACTGAACCCTCGACAGGCTAGGTGGGCCCTGTTTTTCAGTCGGTTTGACTTCACCCTCTCATACCGCCCCGGCTCCAAGAACACCAAACCTGACGCACTGTCCAGACTGTTCTCTGCCACTAACAGGGAGAATGAAGTCGGGCCTATTATCCCTGTGTCCCGGATTGTGGCCCCTGTCCGCTGGGGTATTGAGGAGGCTGTCCGACGAGCCCAACGCCAGGACCCCGGTCCTGGGACGGGGCCACCAGGCCTCTTGTACGTCCCACATCAAGCCCGGGCCAAGGTTCTCCAGTGGGGTCACTCTTCCCCTCTCACCGCCCACCCGGGAGCTCGGAGGACCCTGGACTTCCTGAAAAGACGCTTCTGGTGGCCTAACATGGAGAAGGAAGTAAGGTCATTTGTCCTGTCCTGTGAGGTTTGCACCAGAACCAAGAACCCACGACAGCGTCCCCAGGGTCTCCTGCATCCTCTGACCATTCCCCGGCGTCCCTGGTCCCATGTGGCAGTCGACTTTATCACGGGTCTCCCTGAGTCACAAGGTAACACGGTCATTTTGGTCTTAGTTGACAGATTCTCCAAGGCCTGCCGCTTCATACCACTGTGCAAACTCCCCTCTGCTCTTGAAACTGCGAAACTT
Organism: Neoarius graeffei; assembly: GCF_027579695.1. Classification (NCBI taxonomy): domain Eukaryota; kingdom Metazoa; phylum Chordata; class Actinopteri; order Siluriformes; family Ariidae; genus Neoarius; species Neoarius graeffei. The sequence goes on from NC_083587.1 coordinate 5,164,761, forward strand.
TTGTTTAATCATGTCTTCCGAGTCTTTGGTCTTCCACAGGACATCGTCTCAGACCGAGGGCCCCAGTTCTCCTCCCGAGTGTGGCACGGGTTCTGCAAGGTCATCGGAGCCACTGCCAGCCTCTCCTCTGGGTTTCACCCACAGTCCAATGGTCAGATGGAGAGGCTCAACCAGGACCTGGAAACCACCCTGCGAGGCCTGGCTATGGATAACCCGACATCGTGGAGCACCTGGCTGCCATGGGCGGAGTACGCCCACAACACCCTGCAGTCATCGGCCACCAAGCTGTCGCCATTCCAGTGCCAATTCGGGTTCCAGCCACCTCTGTTCCCGGACCAGGAGGAGGACGCGGGGGTGCCCTCGGTCAACCAATATGTGAGACGGTGTCGCAAGACCTGGAGCAAGGTCAGGAAGACCCTCATACAGACCTCCAGAACCAACCAGACTCAGGCCAACCGCCATAGAAGACCTGCACACGCTTTCCGCCCTGGGCAGCGTGTTTGGCTGTCCACTAAGGACCTTCCACTGCGGGTGGAGAACCGCAAGCTTGCTCCTCGCTACATTGGCCCCTTCAAGGTGGTGCGCAGGGTTAACCCTGTCTCCTACCAGCTCCAGTTGCCCCGGACTCTGAGGATCAACCCCACTTTCCATGTTTCCCTGTTACGGCCCGTACTGACGTCTACGTATGCCCCTGCCCCTAGGAACCCCCCACCCCCCCGCATCTTCCAGGGGCAGACTGTGTTCACTGTGAATCGCCTGCTTGACTCCCGCCGGGTCCGCGGCGGGTTGCAATATCTGGTGGACTGGGAGGGCTATGGTCCTGAGGAGCGCTGCTGGGTTCCTGCTCGGGATGTCCTTGATAAAGAACTATGTCGGGACTTCCATTCGGCCCATCCGGATCGCCCTGGGAACGTCAGGAGACGCTCCTAGAGGGGGGGGTCCTGTTAGGACTAGGACTGTTTTGGCCTCTAGAGGCCGCTGTTATTTCCTTTTCATGTCGTGTTTATTTTGGCCTCTAGAGGCCGCCACTGTTCCTGTGTCTTGTGTTTGTGTTAATTGCCTAATTATCTTCACCTGTGTCCTTAATTAGTTTGTGTATTTATACCCCTGAGTTCAGTCCTCTAGTCCCGGAGTCTTTGTGCTGTTATGTTTATCTCCAGTTTCCTTTGTACTGTGTTTTTTGATCTTCTTAGCTTTTGAATTTTTGCACTTTGCTTTTCTTTTGGATTATACTCTTTGGTTTTTTTTTGTCTTTTGTTTTGCCCTGTATATAGTGTATATAGTTTAAATAAACCTTTTGATTCTTTTTCTACTTCCGCCTCACGCCTCTGCATTTGAGTCATCCCCCTGGTGGCCTAGTGGGGGTTTGCTGGATTATCACACCAACGAACCAGGTTCGAATCCCAGCAAAACCCTAACAGATTCTAGTTGCTCAACTGTCTTAGGTCTTTTTTGTCGTATCTTCCGTTTTATGATGCGCCAAATGTTTTCTATGGGTGAAAGATCTGGACTGCAGGCTGGCCAGTTCAGTACCTGGACCCTTCTTCTACGCAGCCATGATGCTGTAATTGATGCAGTACGTGGTTTCGCATCGTCATGTTGGAAAATGCAAGGTCTTCCCTGAAAGAGACATCGTCTGGATGGGAGCATATGTTGCTCTAGAACCTGGATATACCTTTCAGCATTGATGGTGTCTTTCCAGATGTGTAAGCTGCCCATGCCACACACACTAATGCAACCCCATACCATCAGAGATGCAGGCTTCTGAACTGAGCACTGATAACAACTTGGGTCGTCCTTCTCCTCTTTAGTCCGAATGACACACCGTCCCTGATTTCCATAAAGAACTTCAAATTTTGATTCGTCTGACCACAGAACAGTTTTCCACTTTGCCACAGTCCATTTTAAATGAGCCTTAGCCCAGAGAAGATGTCTGCGCTTCTGGATCAAGTTTAGATATGGCTTCTTCTTTGAACTATAGAGTTTTAGCTGGCAACGGCAGATGGCATGGTGAATTGTGTTCACAGATAATGTTCTCTGGAAATATTCCTGAGCCCATTTTGTGATTTCCAATACAGAAGCATGCTTGTATGTGATGCAGTGCCGTCTAAGGGCTCGAAGATCACGGGCACCCAGTATGGTTTTCCGGCCTTGATCCTTATGCACAGAGATTCTTCCAGATTCTCTGAATCTTTTGATGATATTATGCACTGTAGATGATGATATGTTCAAACTCTTTGCAATTTTACACTGCCAAACTCCTTTCTGATATTGCTCCACTATTTGTCGGCGCAGAATTAGGGGGATTGGTGATCCTCTTCCCATCTTTACTTCTGAGAGCCGCTGCCACTCCAAGATGCTCTTTTTTATACCCAGTCATGTTAATGACCTATTGCCAATTGACCTAATGAGTTGCAATTTGGTCCTCCAGCTGTTCCTTTTTTGTACCTTTAACTTTTCCAGCCTCTTATTGTCCCTGTCCCAACTTTTTTGAGATGTGTTGCTGTCATGAAATTTCAAATGAGCCAATATTTGGCATGAAATTTCAAAATGTCTCACTTTGGACATTTGATATGTTGTCTATGTTCTATTGTGAATACAATATCAATTTTTGAGATTTGTAAATTGTTGCATTCCGTTTTTATTTACAATTTGTACTTTGTCCCAACTTTTTTGGAATCGGGGTTGTACAAGACAACTTTGGAAAACCTGATGACAATCTTCCAGTTGGGTTCTTTGAGCGTTAGCTACAGACATACAGTCAAGAGTGAATTTGAGTAAAATAAAAGTCAAATTTGAGGGTTAGATGAGGACTTACAGTCAGTAGTAAACTGTTATGCAACTTAGCACGAGTTAACTGCCTTGGTGAATGAATATCACTAAATTCACATTTGTTTGCTCCTTGTAGTATCAGCACAATCAGCTGGCATCAAAAGGAGCAACCTGCCAGAAAAACTGCAGTAACATTGGATGAGATGTCAAGGTCAGTCAAACTTGTAAAAACGACAGGATCCTATCCCAGAGAATAATTTGTGAAGATGTAACTTAAAATTTGCCTTATTTTTGCAGATGCCCCATAGGTACTGTGCCCAGCCAAAAGTACTGCACTCACCTGTGAGAAGCACCAGAGGGACATCCACTGGAGGGCCTTGGAAGAACTGTGCCCAGCCACGAGAAGATTGTAAGGTACCGGACACAGACGTGACAACAGGTTCACAAAGGTACCGCCCCAAGCCACTCGAGAACCGCAGAGGTACTTTGCCCAGACAGTACATAGAGCCTCAAAGGTATTACACCCAGCCACGGGTGGCCCTCAGAGGTCCTGTGGCCATTCCCATGTGCTTCTGAGCCTTCCCTGGTGGTCTAGTGGCTAGTATTTAGTGCTCCCACCACTGTGGCCTGGGTTCAATTCCTGCTCAGGGAAAAGTCTTGGCTTAGGGGGGTGTGCGTGTTTTTTTTTAACCCCCACCTCCCCGTCATTATTACTAAAATAGCATCAGACTCTCTGTCAGAACAAACGCTTCCTTCGAGCCGGATTCAAAACAGCGACCTAAGGATGGCCATCGTAAGCAACTACAGTCCTCCGCGCTTCCAACTGAGCTATCAAAGGGTACCCTGAAGTGCTTTTCTGCTGAGTGAGCCATCAAGCAACATCTCTAACAGCGCTTGCTTTTAATATACTGCATATATATTGTTGTGTGCCAAAACTCGTTTTGCAAAAGCTGGCTTAACCTACCAAATTATGTGCACCCGCAATACGCAATGCAGTGAAATAATTTAGAAAGTCTCTTATAAATAGTGATTTCTCTTCAGTCTTTTAAGGCTGATGAAAAGCTCAGTTTCAAAAGAATAGAAACAAATGAATGGATCTTGTTTGTTTCGGGCATTTTGGCAAATGTGAAAGCAAACTCCAGAGAAGTTGTGTTGACGATGACTGTGATACTCCATACACAAAACTCCAGTCAAACTCCAGGTTCTATTAAAACAGTATTCATTTTTAGTATTCCAGACCTTGAGGCTTTATTTCCTATTCTGATTTAATCAAATGGATTTGTTCAAACATTGTAGGCTTGTTCTCACCAATTTACCAGTGGCCTTCACAGAGATGAGAGCATGAAGAGAATTGCTCAGTCAGGGCAAAGTGCAAGGGCAGGAAAAGCTTGTTGGTACTTTAATGACATCATGTGGCCGTACAGTGTAATTGCTTCTAGATATTCTCAAAAAAAGATCTGAAAATTGATCTCTGCTCATGCTGGTAATGAAGTTACTTAAAGTTGAAATGCTGACTTGTGTTTTTGTTTTGTTTTTCTTTTTGCGGCTGAGGAACCACGTGACCGCGTATCACTATCATCACCACTGTTGTTTCCACAGTCAGATCTACAATTATTGTCCTAGCTCAGTAAAGAAGGTTTGTGTGATTGTAAAACTGAGCAGTGGGACTATGCCATTTTTCTGAACTGTGGGACTTTGCCATTTTTCTGAACTGTGGGATTTTGTCATTTTTTGGCCTGATGCCCATGGTAAAACTGAGCAGTGGGACATTGCCATTTTTCTGAACTGTGGGATTTTGTCATTTTTCTGAACTGTGGGACTTTGTCATGTTTCTGCCTGATGCCCATGGTAAAAAAAAAGTCAGGACTTAATCATCATCAAAGAGAGAGAGAGGATTGAGAGAGAGAGAGAGAGAGAGAGAGAGAGAGAGAACTACCAGGAAATACAGAAAAATAAAAAGACATTAGATTACAGGGAACTAACCATAAGTTTGCTGTTCTCTGCCAAGAGAGACAGTCACAGCTGTGGCCAAAACTTTGCTGAAAGCAACCCAACCCTGGACCCTTGGACCCACTGAGTAGCACCTGTATACTGGCCAATATTCATATAACAAGTTTGGAGGCTTTGGGATAGATTTAACTTTTAATTCCATTTTTCAACATTTTTTATCTAATCAGGCCATGGAACTGCAACCCAACTTCCTAACCCAGGCTGCAAACCAACCCCCCACAGCTCTTTGTCCTGCTTCATGGCCCTTCCTTTGTTTTGGAAGCAAAAAATTCTGCAGAAAATGCATGGAATTAGAACAGAGGATTTCTATTCTGGAATCAAAGATTAATGCTCTGCCAAAGACGGATGAATTAAAAGTGATATCTCAGGAAAGGAGTACTGAAACAGTGGCTGAGAATGCAGAGATTACGCTCCGACAGACTGAGGACATTGCAGACCAAGTGGAAGAATTCATAACTCAACCTGTAAGTACTGAAAACTGGCAAATGATGGGTGCTAAGCCTAAAAACAAAAAACAGAAGAGTAATTACTTCAACACCAGCTCGTTCTACAAATTACAATAGGATCTACAATCCTATGGAAAATCCACAGCCTATAAGGCTTCAGAACAAATTTGAATGCCTCAGGGATGTGGAAGAGGATTTGTCAAGCAGACAAACACATAGTAAAAAGAGATCACACCAAGATCGAAGAGCTGTGAGAAGAGGCAAAAAGCAGCTCGTAACACCACCTGATCCCACAACCCTTGTTCTTGGTGATTCCACTGTAAGACAATTAAAAGGTTATGAGATGATTATTTGTTGTCTTCCAAATGCATCCATCTCTGACACCAAAGACAGCATTTTGAAACTCATGTCCGAGCATAAAACTATAAAACGTATCGTTGTACATGTGGGAGCGAATAATGTTTTCAGAGAACAGCTGTTTGTCCAAGATGATTTCAGAAAACTTTTTTCTGAGCTCTATAAGACTGGAATTCAATCTTTTATCAGTGGCCCACTCCCAGCGAGAGGAAGTTTTGCTTTTTCTCGACTCTTCAGTCTTAACACCTGGCTTGGAAAAACTTGTTCTTCATTTGGTATGAATTTCATAGACAATTTTAATCTTTTTTGGAATCGCAAAGAATTTTACAAGCCAAATAGCACTGAACTCAGCTGGATTGGAGCCAAAGTCTTAGCAGACCACTACAAACTTGCAATCTTTTCTCAGCCAGCACCGAGGAAAACAGTTGATAAGATGTCGCAGACTGACATAGTTACAAAGCCTAAACAATCATCTTTGCAAGTCGTCATCAAGGACACACAAACATCTGACTTGTAGGCCTCCCAACATTCAAGGACAGACGACTCCACTTCTCCTTCGATGGATTTCCCAAATAGCATGAAAAAACTGCTCCCAATGGCTACACTTTCCTTTTCCAGCCCAAATCTGTCAGGACAAGCAGTGTATCCAGTACATCAAAATTGTGTTCACCCAGGACTTTCAGCTGGCTACAAATCTTTTTCACCATCCAAAAGATACATGTCATCTCCAGTCCTTTCACCCTCAAACCAAATGGAACATTTAGAAAGTCTTGTTTGATGTAGTCTGGGTCCCTGCAAATGGATGTAGTGTTGAAAAAAAGTTGGGACCCGATGTTGACACTATTCCTGTGTTGATAAGAAACAGAAAACATAGAGCACATTTAACCCTGGGGGTGAACCAATCTATTCTCCTTCCTGTTTTAAAACAGCATCAGAGTGCACAACCAAATATTGCTTCTAGAATTTCTGTAAAGCTAGCATTTCTGAACATTAGATCACTTTTAAACAAGTCATTTTTAATTAATGATCTTATTTGTAAACACAATCTTGATTTTTTGCTTCTAACTGAAACCTGGCTGGATCAAGCAAATAGTGCTACCACCCTTATCGAAGCAGCTTCCCCAAATTTTAATTTTTTGGATGTTACCTGACAAGGGAAAGGTGGAGGGATCGCAAATATATTCAAAGTCTCTTTTCAATGTAAACAATCCTTACTTGGTGATTTTATGTCCTTTGAACACTTATGTGCACTTGTTACATGCTCTCCTAACATATTATTATTAACTATTTATAGGCCTCTGAGACATTCAGCCAAAGTCTTTCTTAAAGAGTTTGGTGAACTGTTATCAGTCATTTGCTTAGAGTTTGATTGTCTTATTATATCTGGGGATTTTAACTTGCATGTAGATAATACTGATAACATTTATGCCAAAGAACTATTTGCAATTATTGATAACTTTAACCTGGTACAACATGTACAGGGACCGACCCACTCTCGTGGTCATACTCTTGACCTCGTCATCACAAAGGGTCTTACTGTTTCTTATACTGTTGTTGACCTGGCATTATCTGATCATTTCTGTGTTTTCTTTGAAGTTTCTATGTCTCCTCACATTCAGAATAGCTCAACGACTATAGGTAGGAGAGTCATAAATGACAACACATGTTCTTTTTGAGCAAGCTCTCTCACAGAACTCAACCAAAATGTCAGACTCTGTAGATGATTTACTGGAATTTTTTAATTTAAATATGACCCAAATTATGGATAATATTGCTCCATTCAAAATAAAAAGAGTCAATGATAAGCAGAAAGCACCATGGAAGCAGTACCCGGCTGTTAAACTGCTAAAGAGAGAATGTAGAAAGACTGAAAGAAAATGGCGCAAATCTAAACTTCACATCCATTATCAAATCCATAAAGAGATGCTTTGTAATTATAATTATGAAATTCATAAAGCAAGACAGTCTTTTTTCTCCAACATCATCAGCAGGAATATGAACAATGCCCGTGTGCTATTTTCAACAGTAGAGAAGCTAACAAATGCCCCACCACAATTAGCACCTGAACTTCTATCAGTTAATAAATGCAATGAGTTTGAATCTTTTTTCAAAGGTAAAATTGATAAAATAAGGCAGAATATTTCTCATAATATCTCAGTTGCAAAAAATTGAAAAACTGCAATCACCAATGACACAGATAGATAACTTTAACACAATGTCAGAATTTTGTTTAATTGATTATGAGACTCTTGAAAAAACTGTACAAAATCTCAGTTCTTCAACATCTGAACTGGACATTCTGCCCACCAACTTTTTTAAGTCTGTTCTTCATCTTATAATTACAGATGTGCTTCAAATTATAAATACATCCTTGGAGACTGGCGTTGTTCCTGTGTCCTTAAAAAAAGCTGTTGTAAAGCCCCTTCTTAAAAAAAAAAATCTGGATCCTTCAGTGTTAAATAACTACAGGCCAATATCAAATCTACCATTCATCGGGAAAATCCTGGAAAAAATTGTCTTCAATCAATTAACTGCCTTCTTGATATCAAACAGCCGTTTTGATAATTTTCAGTCAGGATTTTGTGCCAATCATAGCACTGAAACAGCGCTGATTAAAGTTATAAATGACATACGTCTTAATACTGATGCAGGCAGAACATCGGTCCTGGTATTACTGGACCTCAGTGCAGCTTTTGATACTGTTGATCACAACATACTGCTATATCGACTTGAACACTGGGTTGGATTGACTGGTAAAGTTATCAATTGGTTAAAATCATACTTAAAAGATAGAAGCTTCTTTGTTACCCTGGGAAATTGTTCCTCAACGTCAATGCCCTTGACCTGTGGTGTCCCCCAGGGGTCGATTCTTGGACCATTACTTTTCAACCTTTATATGCTCCCACTTGGGCAAATTATCAATAAAAATTCAATTTTGTATCACTGCTATGCAGATGATACCCAAATTTATTTTGCTCTATCACCAAATGACTATGCCCCCCTTGAATGTCTCTACCAGTGCATCGATCAAATCAATAGCTGGATGTCACAAAATTTTCTCCAGTTGAACACAGATAAAACAGAAGTAATTATATTTGGAAAAAAAGATGAAAGACTCAGGATTACCACTATTCTTGACACAAAAGGGATTAAAACTAAAGAAATGGTTAAAAATCTTGGTGTTTTCATTGACAGCGAGCTAAACTTTGACAGTCACATGAAAGCAATCACTAAAACGGCATTTTATCACCTAAAAAACATTTCCAAACTAAGAGGACTTATGTCAAAAAATGATCTGGAAAAACTAATACATGCCTTCATCTCTAGTAGGGTTGATTACTGCAATGGCCTTTTCACAGGCTTGCCAAAAAAGACCATCAAACAACTTCAGCTGGTTCAAAATGCAGCGGCGAGGGTTCTCACATGAACAAAAAGAACAGAGCACATTACCCCAATTCTAAGGTCCCTTCACTGGCTTCCAGTAAGCTACAGAATTGACTTTAAAGTATTGCTGCTGGTGTATAAATCTCTAAATGGTACAGGGCCCAATTACCTCTCTGATATGTTGCAGTGGCCTAACCCAATCAGATCTACCAGATCGCAACAGAAAAATTTACTATTAAAACCAGCTGTTAAAACAAAGTGTGGTGAAGCAGCTTTTAGCTACTATGCAGTACATCTATGGAACCAACTGCCAGAGGACATTAAAAATGCTCCTGCTGTTGGCAGCTTCAAATCTAGGTTAAAGACCAAGATGTTCTCAGATGCTTTCTGTTAAATAATTAATATTTTTTACATTTTTTATAATCTTTACTTTCTCTGTAGGTTTTAAATTTACTTTAACTTTATTCTATTTTATTCCGCTGGTTTCTTTTTCTTTTTCTCCTTTTTTCTTTTTGGCATTTTATTATTTTATTTCTACTATTGTTTAATTCTTATTATTTTCTATTAATTCTTTTAATTCTTTTAATTAATTGTTTTAGATTAAAAATACAATTATTTTATGTAATTTTATTTCTCTATTGTTTACTGTTTTTGTTTTTGCTTCTGTAAAGCACATTGAACTGCCATTGTGTATGAAATGTGCTATATAAATAAACTTGCCTTGCCTTGGGCTCTCTGGTACACCAGTCTGCCTGCAAAACCTCACTGGAGGCCAATATATCCCACTATTGCCATCTGGTGGTCAGAGAAGGTAATGCAGGGCCACCTCAGCTTCTTCCCTGGAATAGTCAGCAATGGTGCTGAACTTCCCGACTTAAGTGAACTTAGATTTATTGCCATCTGATGGTCACAGCAGGTAATGCAGGGCCACTTCAGCTTCTCCCTGTTATGGTCAGCAAGTATGCTGACCTTCCCGACTTGAGTGATCTTAGATTTATTAAATGACAATGTAAAAAAAAATCTTATTCTTTTTGGGCTAACACTGTACATACTTGGTTAGCAAGTATGCTGAACTTCCCGACTTATGTGAGCTGGGATTTATTTAATGACAATGTTTTTTTTGTGAGTTTATTGTCAACATGAACCACTTTTTTCTGGCCACTTTGACCAATTGGACACTTGGACTTCTCAGTATTGGTACTTGCATTGCTAGCATGCGCTGGGGAAAATTTTTTGATTTTCTGAAAAAAAATCATATTCATAAATCATATTCATATTATTTGTGGGCTAACATTGTGCAGGGGTGTGTAGAACCCTTTCTGATGGTTTTTGTAGGTTCTCTGTCCACTTGCACCACTTTTTCTAAGGCCTTGGCCTTGTCAGGTGATGAAACGCACATATGCAAGTGTAAAATCTCATGGGCTTGGTGAAGCATACACCAGCACACAGACTGATCTAACTAAAACCTGCCAGTGAACGGAGCAATGCCAGAAGGCTTTCTCTAAGGTAAAGGCTGCATTGTGTGGGGGGCCACTGTTACACTCCTCTGACTTTTCTCTCCCCTTTGTTTTGCAGATGGATATGTCGGACAGAGGGCTGGGGTCTGTTCTGTCCCAGGAGGTGGAGGGGGAGGACAGACCAGGCCTTGCTTGCACAAAAGACTGTGTTTGTTTGTCACCCAGGTGAAATTATCACATGATGTGTCAGGTTGTGCGCAAAGGGTCTACAGGAAATCAAAATAAGACGCGTTTTGTTTGGATAATAATAAAGGAGAGGGAAAAAAATTCTGGTACAATGAAAGTAATGTCTTGCACAATTTGGTCAGATCATGAGAGTATTTGGCATAGGCCAGTATATCTGTATATCCAATATAGCTCTAAACACTTACACATTGAACATGTTTAATTTAATAGTGACCAACAATAATTTATCATTAAAGATTAGCCATGATTAACAATGAATAAACAATGGTTAGGCTAATGACTAATTAAGGACAACAAGGAGCCAATAAAAAACAAGTCGTTGATTTGGTAAGGTTAACCCAGCATTGCACTCAATATAACCAAAATATTGGGTTGAAATAAGAATCCAACCATTACGTAAATTTAAATTAATGGCCTTGTTAAAGTAACCCAACCTGCCAGGTGAAATGCATAACTCTTTTCACTGAGTTAAAATGACCCAGCATTGTTAAAATGCCACTTACTTCTTTAAGTTACCAGCAGCAGCACAGAAAGGAATGCAATAACAAATATCAGACCTTACTTTATCAGCTCTCTCAAATGCAAAATTTAATATAGAATCTATAAAGTTCTAAATTAGCTGCATTTTCACCAACACTAACCTCATTCTTACACTCCAAGTTTCATTTACAGGGAAATCTTATTCATTTCACCAGTTGGGCAAAATAAACCAACATGCGAAACATCAAACCCATCTGTCAAAATAAAGCCAGCACTCTAATGAACACACTCAGCACTGTCTACTCCCAGGCCTTTTCTTCTCTATAAACACAATGCTCACAATAAATGGTGTGTTAAAGCCTATCATTTTTCAAATCTGTGTTACAGTAAATGTATATATATGTACACTCTGTTTTGACCAAAATACCATAGGTAAACCAAAACTGTATCTCTACAATTACAGCTGAGCATTGCAAAAGATGTTTAGTATTTGCTTTTCTCACCAAACTTAGGAGAGATTAAATAGTGCTGATGTTCAGAATTATTGAGGTAATATGTACAAATGAAGGAGTAAGATTATGTATATGATAAAGTGCATGAGTATTGCACATAGAGGAATATTGTACTAGTATGTTATTGCACTAGTGTTGATATAATAATGTACAGCACAGAATATACAGAACCGGTCAAATGCCATGGGCTGTATTGCACAGTAGTATAACAGCAGTGAGTGAGTGGAGGTGTGCTGTTCAGACCTGTGGATTAGTTGGCGGAGGCAGTGAGTGCTGTGAGTTCAGTAGTGTGATAGCTATGGGGTAAAAACTATTCCTCAGCCAGGCTGTGTGGGCGTACAGAGTTCTGTAGCGCTTTCCAGGGGGTAAAGAGTCCATGCCCAGGACGGGTTGGGTCCTTGATAATGTTTTTGGCTCTGCGGGTGCACCGAGAGTGATGGATTTCTTCCAGTGATGGAAGTGGAGTGCCTGTGATCCGCTGAGCTGTTTTTATGATGCGCTGCAGGGTCTTCTTATCTTCCAAGGTGCAGCCCGAGTGATGCAGTGCGTGATCAGTGACTCTATTGTGCACCTGTAGAAGTTCATCAGCAGCTGTTGAGGCAGTTTTGCTTTCCTCAGAGTCCTCAGGAAATGGAGCCTCTGAAGACCTTTTTTAGACAGTGCCGAAGTGTTTGGGGTCCATGATGGGAGTCAAGAGCCACGCAGAACAACACGCTGTGCTGTCTAAAAGACCCATTATTATTTAATTTAGTAATCAATCTTCAGCATTTCTCTGAGCAGGGACAAACTGTCAATAAAGACAATATAAAATCTCCTGCACCAAACATCAGTTGACACCACCAGCTAACACCTTGAAGGCAGGGTTCAGCTTGCACCGAAAAGAACCCCAGTGCATTTCAGGTCCAATGCATTATAATCCCTGACTGATTGCCAAAATGGAGCAAAGTCAAGGCTGAAAGGGTCATTCCTTGTCTTTTTTTTTTTAAGATTTTCGGAACTGTCCATGATCTATACAAGGTGGTGACCTTTGTCCTCATAAGTATAGTGGCCAGTATCTCTGCCTGTCATGCAGAAGACCAGTGTTCAATTCCCTGCCCAGGAGGGTATATTAGCTGTGAGTGTAAGAAGGCAAAAGGGTTTTCTGCCTTCGTGGATGGTTTCCAAGCAACTTGTGCTGCCCTCTATTATATTTTCTCTGCATGCTGTCTCATCATTGTCCGTAAGGAGGCCCAAGATGGTTGTGCCATCAGCAAACTTGTTGATGATGTTGGTGCTGTATTTAGCAGTACAGTCATGGATGAACAAGGAGTACATGAGGGGACTGAGCACACAGCCCAGTGGTGCACCTGTGTTCAGGATCAGTGAGGAGGAAGTGTGGCTACCAATTATCACCACCTGTCCAATTAGCTGCCTGTCAGAAAGTCAAAGATCCATCTGCAAATTGTCATCTGCTGATGAAATCATAAAATATTTCATCATGATTGCATTTTATCTGCTCATACCAAGGCAGTTTGTACTTATTAAGTGCAACTTTGCACCTAAATCCTTTCAAGATCTTGCAACCTGATTTGATTTTGGTTGCTGGTCACAGCCCATGGTCAGACTGTGAAAAGAAGCTTTTTTTGAAGAAGCTCATTTGCGTGATAAAAGATAGCGTGATTATAAAATTTTTAACATCGAGTCTGTTTTGTTGATGTTATAAACTGTTCATTGATGGAAACTTGAGTGCAAAACTGTTCATGACAACTGCAGTCCGAAAGTTAGCCAGTCACCTGTAGTCCTCAGCCATAAAAGCATCCCTGTACCAGCCATTTCCATCCTTTATTGGATGTGTTGTTTTCAGGACAGGAAGAAGCCTTTTCCTCGGTGATCTTCAAGGCTCCAGTCTTTTAAAACTACCTAATTTCCTGACATGGGATCCTTGGCCTGCTTCTCCTTCTTTTGACGCATGTTTCAGGAAGCAGATGTTGCTTTATTGTTCAGTGAGAGCAGTTGGGTCAAGGTTAGCAAGAAGTGGTTCTTCAGAGCACATGGTGGCTTTTGGACCACCATGTTGAAGAAGGGAAGTAGGTGTGCATCCTTCTTTCACATTGTTAAAGCTATCCATGCTGACTTTGCTCAGTAGATAGAATATGTTTTTCAGACTGGATGTTGGGATTTTCATCCCCCTGTGTAAATATGTGAGTGGGTCAAACTGAGGGCTTCAAAACAATAATGAAGAGAAAAGATATCTGTTCAAGGGAAAGTCACCGCCTCATCACTATTTAGTGAAGCACCTCAGCAGCCATGACATTTCTTTTTCTTGGCTAGTTAGCTCAGTTGGTTAGAGCATGGTGCTAATAATGCCAAGGTCACATGTTTGATCCCTGTACTGGCCAGTTCCCTCCTTTACAGGTCCTGTTGTTTTCAGGATGGGGGAAACCTTTTTCTGGTGAGGGAAATGTTCTCCAAAACAAGAGATTCTCTGGTTGTTTCGCAAAATGTCAATCAATTCCTTGTATCTGAATGTGTCATTGAAATACAGTAACTCAACTGATTGCAGGACGCAGGAAATTCATATACACACATGAGATTGCCTCAAAGAGAAGCACTTATGAATCTCTTAAAAATCAGTGGTCCTTTTTCAGTTCATCTAATTGTGCTTCATTTTGAAAGTAACTTTAATTTCATAAACTCTAAAATGTATCTTTAATTGCTTGAATCACTCAAAACCACTCCAAAACATAGCAATTACCAAAGGATCCAGGAAGGTAGTAGCCATTGTTAGGGTATGAAAGACAGATAGATGGTCTTTTTCTTTGTATTTTCTCTTCTCTTATTCACCACTAAATAATACAGTCATTAGCTGACTGCTTTTCCAGAAAGTCCGTAGTGAGAATTCACCAGTTGACCACTATTTCATTCTGAGGGGACTGAATCAGGTGTTTTTCATTTAAAGGGCACAGGATCTGAACAGAACTTGAGCTTGTTTGCAGCCCAACCCACACAATCCAATGTGGCAACAGAGGGTGCAATGGATGGTCCATCACACCATGTGAGCAGACCAAGTGAGTTAAACATTGATGGGCAGTTATCACTCTGAATTGGTTCTAGGGGCACAGCCAATTACACTTTCCATCCATCTATCCATCCATTATTTGTAACCACTTATCCTGTGCAGGGTCACAAGCAAGGTAGGGCCTATCCCAGCTGACTATGGGCGAGAGGCAGGGTACACACTGGACAAGTCACCAGATCATCACAGGACTAACACATAAAGACAAACAACCATTCACACCTACACTCAATTTAGTCCCACCAATTAACCTAACCTGCATGTCTTCAGACTGCAGGGAAAAACAGAGCACCCAGAGGAAACCTACACAGGCAGAACATGCATACTCCACACAGAAAGGCCCCCATCAGTCACTGGGCTCAAACCCAGAACATGCTGGCTGTGAGGTGACAGCGTTAACCACTACACCACCGTGCCACTGCCAACTGTTCTAATGTTCCCCGAGCCAACATGTTGCACCCAAATCCAGACCTATAGTGCCCAATATTATTGAAACTGTGATGGTACTGGAATAAACCTCAGATCCAAAATTGCAGAAGTGGACCATACCTATCTTGAAGAGAACTTGTTCCATGTTGATGGAAACAAAGGGTTTGGGATATGCAAGCTTGCTCAAAAGTAGCCTTCATTTGAAATATATTATTTCAAGAGGTGCAAACAACAGCTTCATAGGTTCCACTGAGAGTTGAACTCAGACCACTGGATTCAGAGTGTTAGCCATTACACCATGGAACCAAGACACAGCTACAAGATTGTTTTTACCATCAAATTACTGCCATATACTGACCTCTCTCTGGCAAAAAAATTAGCACCCACTTGGTCAAAGGTGTACACAAACCATCAATTCTGAAACCCAGGACTGAATCAGGGACCTTCAATCTAAGACTCTCCCTACTGAGCTATTTCAGCATGCGCTACAGGGTTTAACTCATGGCTTCTTCCATGCAGTCGGATACAGCCTTTGGCCCTTGTCAAATGTATGCAGCAAGCAGAAATTTTATTTCTGAGATCACATTCCATTATATTACATTACAGGCATTAAGTCAAGTCAAGTCAACTTTATGCTATACATGCTCGACATACAGCACAGATGAAATATCAGTCCTCTCTGACCCACAGTGCAAACAGGCAATGCAATAAATAAAAATAGAATAATTGAAAAAAAAACCCAAACAAACAATATAAACAGTATAAACACTCTAGATAGGAACTAGACATAGACTAAACACTCAAACAATATAAACAGTATAAATAAACAGTATAAACACTAGATAAGAACTAGATAAGAACAAGACATAGACTAAACACTCAGACAATATAAACAGTGTAAACACTAGATAAGAACTACACACAGACTAAACACTCAAACAGACAATATAAACAGTATAAACACTCTAGATATGAACTAGATGTAGACTAAACACTCATATATATTTCATCCAAGATGGCGCTGCAGACGGCTGCCACGGGACTTTGCTCTCTCGTACTTTCTATGTTTTTGTGTAATTGTTGTGTTAATTCTTCTCTGTGCTTCACAGAATGCTGCGCTGAGGGTTTTTTTTTTAATGCCTACACAGTCCTGTCCTGATAGGAGCGAAATGTGTGGGTGTTTTTTCCTCTCATCTCTCATTTTCTCAGCCTCTCCCTTCCTGACAAGCCTCTCTCCTGCTTTGCTTCTGTGGACTCGTCTTGTCTGAGAGACCCTTTCTGCACTGCTCTCCTAATCGAAATTATGGATCTGATCAACTGGTCACTTCACACAATTGACACAATCTTCTCGACTCGAAGTCTAGGTTTGGGGGAACCTGTTTGTTCTGACGGAACGTTTGCAGCCGGATACACCATGAATGCCTGGGAGAAGTGGCGTGTGGTGTGCTTGGCGATTCTTTCCGTGGAGGACATTGAGGATATTTACCTATTCGGAACCATGATCACAGGATTTTTGCTGATTGGGCTTTGCATTGCCCTGGTGTATCGAGGAAATCAGTTAATGGTGGCAGCTGTTCTAAGCCCCACAAAGCTGCCCGATATGATCGAAGTGGTGGGCAGAGCTGTTAGCACTCAGACTGTAGCTATTCAGAACTTGAATCGCAACATGGATAACATCAGGGAGAAGTTGATGGCTTTGCAAAGAGAAATGGATCATTTTGGTGGCCAGAATGGACAAGCTGGTTAGGCGAAAAAGGACACGTCTACCCATCTTAAGTCTAAACAAATTCCAATCTTATCTTGGCTCCCTAGCCAGCACTGCCTCAAGGCCGTTGCTGTAGAAACGCAATTCTCCCCTTGGAGTTCTCTGCAGTGAGACTCTCTGTGTGTGTGTGTGTATGTTTTTCTTTCTATACTTTTTTCTGTCTGTACTATGAAAGCTAAGTCGAACCTGAGTCAAATTCCACGTGTGTGTAACATACCTGGCAATAAAGTGCTTCTGATTCTGATACACACACAAACACACACACACATAAATTGGTTCAAATAACCAAACAGTCAAGGGCACTTGAGGTATAGCAGGTAAACATGAAACATGAAATAAGCAGTATAAACAAACTAGCAGCTGTTAAGATGAGGTAGTGTGGAATAGTGCAAATGAGCGAGGTAAAGTGAGATGTGCGATCCTTGAGTTCAGTGTGTTAATGAACAATGAGATGTATGTGTGTGTGTGTGTTGGGGGGGAAACTGTGAGGATGACATGTCAGATGCTGAAAGGGGGTGTGCGAGCAGAATCTGTGGCAGGGGGCAGAGGGGGGAGGAGGGGCAGAACAGGGAGGGAGTTGAGCCTCCTGACCGCCTGGTGAAAGAAACTGTTCTTGAGCCTGCTGGTTTTTGGCCCAGAGACTCCGCAGTCTCCTCCCCGATGGCAGCAGACTGAAGAGGCTGTGAGATGGGTGGGTGGGGACCTGCAATCCTGATGGCTTTGCGGGTGAGGCGGGAGTTATAGATATCCATAAGAGAAGGGTGAAGGACACCAATGATCCTCTCAGCTGCTCTCACGATGCGCTGCAGAGTCTTGCAGCAGGACACGGTGCAGGTGCCGTACCACACGGTGATGCAGCTGGTCAGGATGTTCTCGATGGTGCCTCTGTAGAATGTGTGCATGATGGGGGCCGGGGCTCTTGCTCTCCTCAGTTTGCGGAGGAAGTACAGATGCTGTTGGGCTTTTTTGGCCAGTGATGCGGTGTTGTTGCTCCAGGACAGGTCTTCAGAGATGTGCACACCCAGAAACTTGGTGCTGCTCACCCCCTCCACTGCAGCACCGTCGATAGATAGTGGAGCATGCTGGGTGTGCTCTCTCCTGAAGTCCACAACAATCTCCTTTGTCTTCTCCACGTTCAGACGGAGATTATTGTCCTTGCACCACATGGCCAAGTGGCTCACCTCACTCATGTAGATTGTCTCATCGCCATTGTTGATGAGACCCACCACAGTTGTGTCATCCGCAAACTTAATGAAGAGATTTGAGCTGGATGTTGGTGTGCAGTTGTAGGTCAGCAGAGAAGAGGAGGGGGCTTAGCACATATCCTTGGGGGGCCCCTGTGTTCAGTATGATGGTGCTGGAGGAGTTGCTGCCAACCCGTACAGTCTGTGGTCTCCCTGTCAGGAAGTCCAGCAGCCAGTTGCACAGGGAGGTGTTGAGTCCCAGCTGGTCCAGTTTGTGAATGAGCTACTGAGGAATGATTGTGTTGAATGCTGAGCTAAAGTCTATGAACAGCATTCTGACATATGAGTCTTTTGTCTTCAGGTGGGTGAGGGCTGAGTGGAGGGCAGTGGAGATGGCATCATTGGTCGAACGGTTGGAATGATATGCAAACTGGAAAGGATCCATGGCGGGGGGGAGGGCAGACTTGATATGCCTCATGACTAGCCGCTCGAAGCACTTCATGAGGATGGGAGTGAGTTAAGCAGATGCACAACACCAACTCATCAAACTTGGAGGTAGACCGCCGGATTCAAGCTGCCACCAAAGCCTTCGGTGCTTTACAAAAGCAACTATGGTCTCACCATGACATCAAGAGAACCAGCAAGTTGAAAGTATACAACGCCGCAGTCTTATCACCTCTGCTTTATGCCAACGAATGTATGACACTCTATGGTAAACACTTCAAGTATCTGACCAGGCTACAACTGCGACACCTGCATCAAATCCTCAAAATAAAATGGCAGGACAAGGTCCCCGATGTAGAAGTCCTCAGGCGAGCCAAAACAGTAAGCGTGGAAACCCTCATCACAGCCTCCCAACTTTGTTGGGCTGGATACGTCTGGCACATGCTTGACACGCAATTACCCAAAACCATTTTCTACGGAGAACTAAGCCCAGGAAAGCGGCTGACAGAAACAAGGAGGACAGAAACTGAGGTACAAAGACATTTGGAAGAGGAACATGAAGAATGCCATCATTATCGATCAGACGTGGGAAAGGGATGCCTCGGTTAGAGCAACATAGCGAAGCAAAGTTAAAAGCTCAGTGTCTGAAATTGAAGATAAGCATCAAAGGGAGTATAGGAGAGCTCACGAAACTAGACATTCCATAGCACCTCAACTGGGCCATTCATGCCACCGCTGCGGACGACTCTGTCGCTCTGATATGGGCCTTGAGGCCCATCTGCGTTTCTATGCATCCTAATGAAGCAGGCATCATCGCTAGCAATGGACAGCTGATGAAGGGTTGTGGACAACTGGCACCATTGGTGGGGCCCCTTTGGCTATTCTGTCATGACAGCAGGGCTGCCTGAGATTGATGACCCAGGACTAAGCATGCAATGGTTGACAAAAATGATTTCGAGTAATCCTGACAAGTCCATCGTGCACTTGTGCAATAAACTAAGACTGTTGCATGATGAGGCATTCCCAAACCCAGTTGTACAGGTGAATGTTTTCAAATGGGACATGGATCGTCGCAGATGAGGCATTTGTGAAACTTATGTTGAAAAGTCCAACATGAGAAGACTGATGGCAAATGACAGGGGAGGATGAAGTGCTAGGAACCTGTCTCTATTGCTGTAATGGTCCCTATATGTGGCGCAAATTGACATGGGACAGAAGAAAAGAAACTGGAAACACCTGGATTTGTCTGGACTGAAATGGACTGACACATTTTTACTACTGATTTGCTTCCTCTTCTTTAGCAATCATTTCCAGCCATGCTTCTGCAGCATCCTTGTGTGTACTCTCAATTAATGGGATCGTGGAAATTTTGGTGTTAGAAGAAATCTGCTTGCTCCTCTCTGCTTAAGACATGCAATCGCGAATTTCAAAAGTCTCTGGACAAAGCCTTTCTCTCATCAAATTTGACACACAAACACTGGCTGAAGAGTCCAGTGCCTCATCAATTAGGCCACTGTGACATAGGCCTTGACCTCAAATGACCAGCATCAATAGCTGGTCATGTGAAGGGGAAACAAAAGACATCTTGGCCATCTTTCTATTCAGGGCATGAAGCCCCTATTAGCCCCTATTCTATTAGATATCTGCATGAATGCAGGTTCATGTTACCTTTGCTTTCTTCACAAAATCTGTATGGCTTTACTGATTTTATTGATTTCAACAAGGGCCGTAACTTCATTGTCTTGGTATGTGATTCAAGTTAGGGAGTAGGACCTGTGATTCCCAGGAGAGATGCTACACTGTGTCCACTACCATAACTAGCAAGAAAATCCTTTGTTTATTTCACCATGATTTATGACTATTACAATGATTCCATTCACAATATTCTACTGGAAAGAAGGCATCAAAAAAAAAAAAACAGGTTCATGGTGACTTATTATTTACAGGCCCCTGGGGCCATATTCTGAGTTTCTTTCTGAATTTGCAGATTTTATCTCAGATCTGGTTATTTCCTTAGACAAAACTTTAGTTGTCAGAGATTTTAATATTCACTTCGATAACCCAGAAGACCTTTTGAAAACAGTGGTTGTGTCCATTTTAGATTCAGTAGGGATTAATCAGAATGTCATAGGACCAACCCATAATGGTGGTCACACCCTCGATCTAATACTAACATTTGGGTTAAATGTAGAAAATATAGTCATACTTCCATGGTCTGAAGTTATCTCAGATCATTATCTCATCTCCTTCAAAATATGTCTGAGTAATAATATATGCACTTCACCACACTACTGTATTAAATGTACATTCACGTCAACTACTGCACAGAGCTTTATAAATGATCTCCCAGAGTTATCAACTTTGACTGGGTCACTGTCGGCCCCTGCAGAACTTCATCAGGCAACTGAATGCTTAGAGTCAATATTCCACCATACTTTAGATCAGCCTTTCTCAACCGGGGTGCCGTGGCACCCTGGGGTGCCATCTGGCTTCATTAGGGCTGCTGTCAAAAATTATATATTCTAACACTGAAAGAAATAAAATGAATTAAAATTCCAAAAAATGATAGTTACACTAATGTAGATCATTGCCGCCTCATGCATCATCAAAATTTGTTTCACAGCCCCCCTTCCCATGTCACAACATCACTGCTGGAGTCAGCCTATGGTCAGTGTGACTGCGTATATTTTACATGGGGGTGCCTTGAGAATTTGCATACTTCTGAAGGGTGCTAGGGCAGCACGGTGGTGTAGTGGTTAGCGCTGTCACCTCACAGCAAGAAGGTCCTGGGTTCGAGCCCCGGGGCCGGCGAGGGCCTTTCTGTGTGGAGTTTGCATGTTGTCCGTGTGGGTTTGCTCTGGTTTCCCCCACAGTCCAAAGATATGCAGGTTAGGTTAACTGGTGACTCTAAAGTGAGTGTGAATGGTTGTCTATGTGTTAGCCCTGTGATGACCTGGCGACTTGTCCAGGGTGTACCCCGCCTCTCGCCCGTAGTCAGCTGGGATAGGCTCCAGCTTGCCTGCGACCCTGTAGAAGGATAAAGCGGCTAGAGATAATGAATGAAGGGTGCTATGACTGAAAATAGGTTGAGAAACGCTGCTTTAGATAATGTAGCTCCTCTTAAAAGGAAAATGTTCAGAGACAAAAAATTAGCACCCTGGTATAATGAAGACACTCACATTTTAAAACAGACCACTCGAAAATTGGAATGTAAATGGCATCAAACAAAATTGGTAGCGTTCAAATTACTGTGGAAGGAGAGCTTCCTGAAGTATAGAAAAGCTCTTAGTGCTGCTAGATCAACTTATCTCCCCTCCCTAATAGAAGATAACAAAAATAATCCTAGATTCCTGTTTAATACTGTAGCAAAATTAACCAGGAATAAGTCCACTATAGACACATGCACACCTGCAGTATGTAGTAGCAACGACTTCATGAATTTCATTAATGACAAAATTGAGAATATCCAACAAAAGACTCAAACTACTATTTTAAGGTCAGACAATGTAAGTGACCCTGTAGTTAACAATATAACTGTATCAGATCACCAATTAGAATGTTTTACTCCCCTTAGAGAAATTGAATTACTTTCATTAGTCTCTGCATCAAAAGCCTCAACTTGTGTACTAGATCCCTTACTGACACGTCTATTCAAACAGATAATACCCGAAGTAATTGAACCACTTCTAAAAATAATAAATTCTTCTCTTAGGATTGGCTATGTAGCTAAATCCTTTAAACTAGCAGTTATCAAACCCCTGATTAAAAAACCTGACCTTGATCCCTGTCAGCTGTCCAATATCAAACCTCCCCTTTATCTCCAAGATCCTTGAAAAAGCTGTGGCACAGCAGTTATGCTTATATTTACATTGGAATAACATCCATGAAACGTATCAGTCAGGATTTAGACCTCATCATACGTAGCACAGAGACAGCACTGGTTAAAGTAGTAAATGACCTACTGTTGGTGTTTGATCAGGGCTGTGTCTCGCTGCTTGTGTTGCTTGACCTTCGTATAGCATTTGATACCCCTGATCATTCCATTCTTCTGGATAGACTAGAAAATGTTGTGGGAGTTAAGGGAACGGCCCTCTCCTGGCACAGCTCTTATTTTACTGATCGCTATCAGTACGTTCATGTAAATGGTGCTTTTTCTAGACATACTGAGGTAAAGTTTGGTGTTCCACAAGGTTCTGTCTTGGGTCCACTGCTTTTTTCCTTATATATGTTACCTCTGGGTGATATTATTCGTAAACATTGTTGTAGGTATCATGCCGCCATCTTGTGTCAGAACTACAATTCCCAGGCAACTTCCGCGTGACCTACGTCACACATGGGCGGGATCATCTACGTCAGTCTGCCATGAGTGCGTAAGTCCAAGCGGAAGCTCCGCCATCTTTGTCTCTCGCGTCCGGATTTCAACGAGTCTAGACGCACAAAAGGGATGCTCTCCACCCAAAAAGACGTCTTCTTTCTTGCAAGATCCATCAATCAGCGCGATTTTCTTTCTTACCCTTGGCAAAGGTAAACTCTAGAGTCGCGCGATCTTTAAACTCAACCTGAGTTACAACCAGTTTACTTGTATTAGAAGTGACGTCATGACTGCAGCCCAGGCAGTTAAAAGTTAAGAAGCAATTGAATCCTTTTTAACTCAAAAGCGCTGTGCATCTTATTCTGATCAGAGACTTTTCCTCACGAATGCTGAGGTTCGGACCAAGGATCCTCTGCTTTCCACGGGAACCACCCAAGTGCTCCGCTGGACCCGAAAGTTTTCTACGCCTCCATCACGAGCGGCTCACGTGCTCCCACGGCGAGGCCCGAAACTACACCGGCGAATAGTTCTTCATATCTTGCTAAAGGCAGGATTAAGTAAGATTTTGGCATTTGGGCATAATTAAGATAGTCTTAGGAATTTGCTTTTATTGAAATAGTGTGAATTTAAACCCAGGTTTATCTGTTACACTGTTAGACATGCAGCGTGTTGATTTATTTTGGTTCTATGTTCTCTCAATTGTTTAATAGATAGGCTGTGCATGCTTTCTTATTCTGACTAACACCTTCATTTCCTTATCATACATTTTGACCTTATCAAGGCTTCAGTGAGTTTGGTAATGTTATGAGTGTGGAATCTTTTTGTTACTGAGAAAACACGTGCTCAACAGGCCTGACCAGGCCTGATACACTTTAGATAGCTTTCCTTTGTCTTTAGCAACACGTGCTCAGTAGGCCTCACCAGGCCTAACAAACACACTTTAGCTAGGCCATAGGGCCTTTCACAAACACATACTAGCAACACAAGGCTAATCTAGGCCTCCACCACGTGTAGTTAGCTACACGAGGCTAAACACATGGTCAAGTCCTTCATACACACACACAAGCACACATTAGCAACAGAGCTAATCCTTTGTTCTACTTGGATAACATTCCTTTGTTTTAGCTAGCAACAAGCTAGGCCATACACACACACACCACACATGTATATACACACCTCACTGCTTGTATATATTGATTTATTATTTTTATCTTTGTTATAATAAATTCATTTATTAAACAAACTGTGTTTATTTGTGTGAACGATATATGAAGTCCCCAATCTTCTCAAATAATTCAAAAGGTGCATATAAGTTATGTAATATGGTAAGTGATCATAATAATTTGAAATATACCATAATCTAGCTGTTTGGTAATTTATCCAGGATTAATGGTATGATTCACTAAATGATTCATTGAACAATTCACTAAATGATTCACTAAATGATTCATTGTATGACTCACTAAGTGATTCACTGAACGATTCACTGAATGATTCACTTCAAATGAGACTGATTCTATGGTATGATTCAATTCAAATGAGTCAAAGTAAACGATTCAATGGGATTGATTCATTTTAATTATTAACCTTCAAAATTTAATGAGACTGATTTAACGAGATTGATCACTTAATTTCAATATTTAACTGATTGCACCCACAATTGTATTAGTTTCCACTGTTATGCTGATGACACACAGTTGTATGTTTCTGCAAAACCTGATGAGAGACACCAACTTAATAGAATTGAGGAATGTGTGAAGGACATTAGACACCGGATGCTTATTAACTTCCTTCTGCTTAACTCCTACAAGACTGAAGTACTTGTACTAGGACCACATGCAGCTAGAAGTAAGTTTTCTGATTACACAGTAACTCTGGATGGCCTTTCTGTTTCTTTACGTGCAGCAGTAAAAGACCTCGGAGTGGTTATTGACCCCAGTCTTTCATTTGAAAATCACATTGATAACATTACCTGGATAGCTTTCTTTCATCTCAGAAATATTGCTAAGATAAGAAATTTAATGTCACTACATGATGCGGAAAAAAACTAGTTCATGTTTTTGTTACCTCCAGGTTGGATTATTGTAACGCCTTACTGTCTGGATGTTCCAATAAGTGCATAAACAAGCTCCAGTTAGTTCAAAATGCAGCAGCAAGAGTCCTTATTAGAACTAGAAAATATGACCACATCACCCCTGTCTTATCCACACTACATTGGCTCCCAGTCAAATTTCGTATCGATTATAAAATACTACTATTGACCTTTAAAGCACTGAATAGTCTCACGCCACAGTACCTGAGTGAACTTCTGCTCCTCTATGACCCACCATGCCTACTTAGATCAAAAGGTGCAAGCTACAGTATCTGCTGGTACCTCGTATAGTGAAGGCTACATCAGGGGGCGGAGCCTTTTCTTACAAAGCCCCACAGTTATGGAACAGCCTTCCAAGTAATGTTCCGGAATCAGACACAGTCTCAGCATTTAAGTCTAGGCTGAAAACATATCTGTTTAGTCAAACCTTTTGTTAATTCTGTTTATGAGGTAAAGGTGTAGATCTGGAGGGTCCTCAGACATAAAGTCTTTGGTAAACTGGGATGTATGGATGCTGTCAGTCCCCCACTCACTTGCTCACTCGAGTCTGTTGATGATATAGTGGCTGGCTGTTTTATGTCCCGGGGCTCCCTCATGCCTGTGTTACCTTCTGGCTCTCCCCTTTTAGTTATGCTGTCATAGTTAGTTTTTGCCAGAGTCCCTGCTTGTACTCAGTGCAATATGTATACTGTTCCTACTTATTCAGGTGATATTGGGCATACCTAACAACCTGCGGTTTCTCTCGCTCCCCCGCCGATCTTTCCCTCTGAGTTTCTTGTCAGTCCTGGGATCGAGATGCTGAACTCTTCTGCTCCTCATACCTGCCTGATCCATCCTGGTGTCCTGTGTCTGGTTGGAGTCTCATCGCATCGCTCCTGTGGAGGACGGCCCCATGTGGACAGTTGAAAGTCACACTTGGAGGATGCTCTGGACACTTACAGTAATGCTTTTATGGCTGAGGACTACAGTTTACTTGTTAACTTTAGGACTGCAGTTGTCATGAACAGTTTTGCACTCAAGTTTCCATCAATGAAGAGTTTATAACATCAACGAAACTGACTTCATGTTAAAACCGTTAATGTCATAGTCATGGTGTCTGTTGTTGCCCAAATAAGGATGGGTTCCTTTTTGAGTCTGGTTCCTCATGTCATCTGAGGGAGTTTTTCTTTGCCACTGTTGCCACAGGCTTGCTCATTGGGGATAGAGTAGGGATAAAATTAGCTCATGTTTTAAGTCATTAAATTCTGTGATGCTGCGGCAGTGTTTATTGTTAAAAGAGCTAAACAAATAAACTTGACTTGACCTGAAAGTCCCTGCATTTGACTGTGCAAAAATCCCAACACCATTCTGTTAACATATATAGATGTAAATATCAAGAAATAAAAGCTGAAATTCTGACCTATCACATACAGTGGTGCTTGAAAATTTGTGAACCCTTTAGAATTTTCTATATTTCTGAATAAATATGACCTAAAACAGGGCTTTTCAAAGTGTGGGGCGCGCCCCCCCTGGGGGGCGCCAGAGTTCTTCAGGGGGGGCGCAACGTGAGAGACAAAATGGATCAGTTTTTAGTACCTAAAGCTACAGTGAGTGAGGAGACAAAGTCTGGGCCAAGCAAAAAAACAGAGCCTCCAGGATGTTGCGATTTGCAACTTCAGTGCAAATTCAACCAATCCCCGCAAATTCAGGGCGGAGTTGCAATTATATCCAATCACCACAACTTTCCCGCAAATTTGACCAATCGTTGGCGTCGTCTTGAGGTGACGTCGACAAACTACCTTCCGCCTTACTTCCATGTTAACGTTCAAGAGAAGCAGCATGCGCGTCGTGTTGCCAGATTGGGCGATTTCAAGTGCATTTTGGCGGGTTTTGAACATATTTTGGACTGGAAAACGTCAGCAGTATCTGGCAACACTGAAAGTGTGTTATGTTTACACTGAAGGACTGTGCACTTTATTTTTTTTTTACTTAATACAAGAAATTAATGGATGCCAACATTTTTGCCAAAATGGTATTTTATTTTCCATTGTTTAGGCAGCTTCAGCATCATACTGTGAGATTCTGTTCAAATTGTTTTTTTCTTCTATGAAGCCTGAGCCATTTATTTTATTAGTTTATAATTTTTGTTTAATTTAGTCTTCAGGAGAGACTGCCTGCACACAGTACTAGTATTAATAGTTTTTTTTTCTTACATAAAAGCTGAGGCATTTATATTATATTTTAAGGTAACTTCATGTTGTGCTGTGAGGTTCTATGCACTTTAACTTTTGAACCAACAGGTGCATTTGGATAAGTAAAGCCTATTTTTCTGCATTTTTGTAGTCCTGGTAATCTTTTATATTGGTAAAGTTGTTTATAGGACCATTTCTCTTTGTTTTTTTAATCAATAGTTTTTCAGTAATAACTTAATATTTAACATATCACTCAATTTTAATCACAAAAAGAGAAAATCGCAACAATTTCTCGCAACTTTCACTTCCTCCCGCAATGTAATCGCAACAAAAACCTAAAAAACACCGCAACTTTCATCGCAATTTTTTTGGAAAACCCCCCCGCAACATCAGACATTTTAGCCCACAACAATCACAAAAAAAGCCCGCGGAATCCTGGGGGACTGGAAAACGAAGGAAGTATGACCACGATTATTTAAAGGTTGGAATTTCATGGACTGGATCTGAAGATGCTCCACTGCCACAGTGTGTTGTCTGCCAAGAGGTGCTAGCTAACGATGCTATGGGATGTTTAAAATGTGTAAAACAAGATGTTTTAAAAAGCACAGATGTTTAAAATGTGAAAAAGAAAAAAAAATAATGTGTACAACAACCATTTTTTAAAAATACGAATGGAACATTAAGTATAGCAACAACAAAATTTGTAAGGGGGGGCGCTGTTGTTTATTTGCTCTCCGAGGGGGGGGCTGACTCTCCCACACTTTGAAAACCCCTGAGTATAGCAACAACAAAATTTGTAAAGGGGGGGCGCTGTTGTTTATTTGCTCTCCGAGGGGGGGCTGACTCTCCCACAATTTGAAAACCCCTGACCTAAAACATCATCAGATTTTCACACAAGTCCTAAAAGTAGATAAAGAGAACCCAGATAAGCAAATGAGACAAAAATATTATACTTGGTCATTTATTTATTGAGGAAAATGATCCAATATTACATATTTGTGAGTGGCAAAAGTATGTGAACCTTTGCTTTCAGTATCTGGTGTGACCCCCCTGTGCAGCAATAACTGCAACTAAACATTTGCGGTAAGTGTTGATCAGTCCTGCACACCGACTTGGAGGAATTTTAGCCCATTCCTCCGTACAGAACAGCTTCAACTCTGGGATGTTCGTGGGTTTCCTCACATGAATTGCTCACTTCAGGTCCTTCCACAACATTTCCATTGGATTAAGGTCAGGACTTTGACTTGGCCATTCCAAAACAGTAACTTTATTATTCTTTAACCATTCTTTGGTAGAACGATTTGTGTGCTTAGGGTCGTTGTCTTGCTGCATTACCCACCTTCTCTTGTGATTCAGTTCATGGACAGATGTGCTGACATTTTCCTTTAGAATTCGCTGCTATAATTCAGGATTCATTGTTCCATCAATGATGGCAAGCCGTCCTGGCCCAGATGCAGCAAAACAGGCCCAAACCATGATACTACCACCACCATGTTTCACAGATGGGATAAGGTTATTAGGCTGAAATGCAGTGTTTTCCTTTCTCCAAACATAATGCTTCTCATTAAACCAAAAAGTTCTATTTTGGTCTCATCCGTCCACAAAACATTTTTCCAATAGCCTTCTGGCTTGTCCACATGATCTTTAGCAAACTGCAGATGAGCAGCAATGTTCTTTTTGGAGATCAGTGGCTTTCTCCTTGCAACCCTGCCATGCACACCATTGTTGTTCAGTGTTCTCCTGATGGTGGATTCATGAACATTAATATTAGCCAGTGTGAGAGAGGCCTTCAGTTGCTTAGAAGTTATCCTGGGGTCCTTTGTGACCTCTCTGACTATTACACGCCTTGCTCTTGGAGTGATCTTTGTGTTTGACCACTCCTGGGGAGGGTAACAATGGTCTTGAATTTCCTCCATTTGTACACAATCTGTCTGACTGTGGATTGGTGGAGTCCAAACTCTTTAGAGATGGTTTTGTAACCTTTTCCAGCCTGATGAGCATCAACAACACTTTTTCTGAGCTCCTCAGAAATCTCCTTTGTTTGTGCCATGATACACTTCCTCAAACACGT
This sequence comes from Neoarius graeffei, assembly GCF_027579695.1. Classification (NCBI taxonomy): domain Eukaryota; kingdom Metazoa; phylum Chordata; class Actinopteri; order Siluriformes; family Ariidae; genus Neoarius; species Neoarius graeffei. The sequence goes on from NC_083587.1 coordinate 5,193,948, forward strand.
GTTGTGAAGATCAGACTTTGATAGATCCCTGTTCTTTAAATAATACAGGGTGCCCACTCACACCTGATTGTCATCCCATTGATTGAAAACACCTGACTCTAATTTCACCTTCAAATGAACTGCTAATCCTAGAGGTTCACATACTTTTGCCACTCACAGATCTGTAACATTGGATCATTTTCCTCAATAAATAAACGACCAAGTGGAGGTGTAGTAGTTTGCACTGTTGCCACACAGCAAAATGGTTCCAGGTTCGAACTTCATGGCTAACGGGGGCCTTTCTGTGTGGAGTTTACATGTTATCTGTGTGGAATTCCTCTGAGTGCTCCAGTTTCCTTCCACGTTCAAAGACATACAGATGAGGTAAAAATAACCAGCCACTGGGGTTGCACAAGCCAGTGCATATTTAGTGCTAGTCCCAAGCCTGAGTACATTGTATCCGGTGTTTGGGGGTGGGAAGCTATGCCGAATCAAATATGTGGTTTATAAATTGATCTGCTGTGGTGAGTCCTAATGTGAGCAGCTAAAAAAAGCAGACTCTACTTAATCTGTTTAAAAATCTGTCTAATTGATCTGTTTAAAGGAAATGATTAAAGGGGCCGGTTCACTCTTCCCAAAATCCATGTTTTTTTCATCTATTTTATTTATTTATTTGAAAGCAGATGAACACTACATGCTAGTTCTCTTTGCAGCAAAACATCTGCAAATTCATTGTTAGTGATCCTTTCAATACCTATCTCAAACTTTTTCTACATCTATGTGTCATACATGGAATCTTTGAACAAATTATGCCGTTATCATGTCTTTCTTTCATGGGCACCCACATTATCGGCCAAGGCTGGTTTGGGTCCATTACTGTGGAATGCAAACACCATTTATTTACAATCCTTTTAAATTAAGCAATATTTAGTGACTTTTAAAAAAATATAAAAATAAAGCTTAGATTTGGAAGGGAAAAAGGAGAATTATGGATTTGAAAGACTGACAGTAAAATACATGATAGTCTGATCTGTCATCATATCCAGCTTCATTTAGTTGGACAAACATGGATTTCTTTCATGTTGGCTCTAAAAAATTGAAAAACATGCTCGCCAACAATCCTGTTTGATACGTTTAGAGTGATCACATACCCTCTTTTTCATGTAATTTCATTATTGCTGAGCATTATTGCAGTGTTAAAACACCTACTTTCATTTCATTCCTATTTTCATTGATGTAGTCGAGAACAGAATGTAAGTAGCAGCTAAACAGTAAACAGCTTGTGTCCTATCTAGTTATTATGGGATATCTGTGACTGGACCTGAAAAACTAAACAAAATTAAAAACTCAACTAAAATTAGTCAATTCCTCAAAATAAAGCTAAACCTACCTATGCACTTGTAAAATGAATAAAGAACTAAACTGAAATAAAACAAAACAAAACAAAACTGGACAACTAAAAAAACCTGATGAAAATTTCAAAACTATTATAATTCTGGTGAGGACGCTGTGTAAAATATAAATAAAAATATAATGTGTTGTTTTGTAAATCATGAAAACCCTATCTTTCATTGAAAACAGTCCAAAGAAAACATATCAAATGTCGAAACAGAAATTTTATTGCTGTGTGAAAAAGATATGCTAATTTTGAATTTGATGCCAGGAACACATTTCAAAAAGTTGGGACAGGGGCATGTTTACCACTGTGCTGCATCACCTCTTGTTTTAACAAAACTCTGTAAATGTTTGGGAACTGAGGAAACCAAGTGCTGTAGTTTTGAAAGAGAAATGTTGTCCCATTTTTGCCTGATTATAGGATTTCAGTTGCTCAAGTGTTTGGAGTCTCCTTTATCGTATTTTGCATTTCATAATGCACCAACTGTTTCCAACGGTAACATTTTCCAAGTGACCTGATGGACAAAATTCTGGTAACATTTTCAAAGTGAGCTGATGGACAAAATTATTCATGTTCTAAAAGAAAATACATATCCTATGGTTCAATATAGCTCATCTTAGAGCCTGCACAGCTCAGTAGATAGGACCAAGGTTCAACATTCTTTGAGTTACATATAGCATTTTCTGAAGCTAAAGTGTCCTTCAAAAAGGCCACCGAAACCTGTTTTCTGAAAGCTATCTCTGACAAAGCTCAGCTCACAGTCTGACCACAGGCTGTGACCAGCAACCAAAATCAAATCAGGTTGCAAGATCTTGAAAGCATTTAGCTGCAAATTTGCACTTAATAAGTAAAACTGCCTTGGGATGAGCAGAGAAAATGCAATCATGATGAAATATTTAACGATTTCATGAGCAGATGACCATTTGCAGATGGATCTTTGACTTTCTGACAGGCAGACCCCAGGTGGTGATAATCAGTAGCCACACTTCCTCCTCGCTTACAGTGCCTTGCAAAAGTATTCATACCCCTTGAACTTTTTCACATTTTTCCACCTTACAACCACGAACTTAAAAGTTTTTTATTGAGATTTTATGTGATAGACCAACACAGAGTAGCACATAATTGTGAAGTGAAATGAAAATGATAAATGGTCTTCAAAATTTTAAACAAATAAAAATCTGAAAAATGTGATGTGCATTAGTTTTCAGCCCCCCTGCGTCAATACTTTGTAGAGCCACCTTTTGCTGCAATTACAGCTCCAAGTCTTTTGTGGTATGTCTCTACCAGCTTTGCACATCTAGACACTAAAATTTTTGCCCATTCTTCTTTGCAAAATAGCTCAAGCTCAACCAGATTGGATGGAGAGCATCTGTGAACAGCAATTTTCAAGTCTTCCCACAGATGCTCAATGGGATTTAGGTCTGGACTTTGACTGGGCCATTCTAACACATGAATATTCTTTGATCTAAACCATTCCATTGTAGCTCTGGCTGTATGTTTAGGGTCTTTGTCTTGCTGGAAGGTGAATCTCCTTCCCAGTCTCAAGTTTTTGCAGCCTCCAACAGGTTTTCTTCCAGGATTGCCCTGCATTTAGCTCCACCCATCTTCCCATCAACTCTAACCAGCTTCCCTGTCCCTGCTGAAGAAAAGCATCCCCATAGCATGATACTGCCACCACCATGTTTCACAGTGGGGATGGTGTGTACAGGGCAGACATGTGGACTCGAGTCATGTGACTTGGACTCGAGTCAGACTCGAGTCACCATTTTGATGACTTGAGACTTGAAATCCCTAGATGAGGAACGACTTGCAACTCGACTCGGACTTGCACGCTGTTGACTCGAGACTTGACTTGGACTTGACAGTTTTAGCTTGCAATGACTTGGCGTATCAGGTATAAATATTCTTTTTTTCCCCCCCTTGATTTTGAATCCAAGTACACTCATTATTATTTGAATGCGGTGTAGCTCCTTGTCCTAGGCTACGGCAGCTCAATCCACTAGCACTAGGTGTCACTCAAGCACTTCAACTGGTTCAAATGAAAAACCAAACGGTGATGGGCAACGAGGACGCTGAACATTGATGACGCTGAATGATGAACAGACGGATAAAAACATGATTCCCCGCGTAATTTCCTTTGGATTTAAAGAATACTCCAATACAGATGGCAAACGCATTGCTACGTGCAGAACATGTGGAGCCACAATTTCGGACAGCCAGTCAACCACATCAAACTTCGTTCGTCACCTGAGGCTGCATAAGGAAAAGTAAGTAACAAAGCTAGGCTACAGCTAGCAAGAATCTGTACAGGCTAGTTGGTGGCTAGAAGTGGAATGTGTTAATATATTAACGCTGTCAAGGATTTGTTTTGCTTTGCTGAATATAAAATAGTGAAGTAGATTTTTTTATTGGATTGCTTTTGTGTTCAGTCTAGTGTTAGATTATGTGGGCTAGGCTACCAGTTAACACACATTGGGAAGGCATAGCCAGAAGGTGGTGATTTGGTCAGAGCAGAGAACGTTTACAAGATTGTTATAAAGGCTCTGGTCAGAACGACACAGACTTATGATAAGAACCGGACAGCAAAGGATAAAACGTGAATCAAATAAACAGTTACCCAGGCTGCAAACTAAGTATGTAAAACAGAAGTTCGCTCTTTGCAATGGGAAAGTCAGTGCTTGTCATGAAAGGCATTTAAACCACTGAGACGAGATGACTAGCAATGCAAGTTAAACCAGGCATTTAACTGTTTGCTACGTACTGCACCAAGTCGTGGACGCTGTGCGATGTGTGTTATTAGTGCTGGGATTACGTGTCATCAGAGACATTCAATTCTATTCTCTTCCTCTCTCTGGTGTCATGTAGGCAATGTGAATAATGGGCCATTTGGGCTATGTAAAATGTAAGCTCAGCTGACGTTTTATAGCGCAGTACATCCCAACAGATTGGAGTGTAGCCTACTCCGACGTGAAGCATTATCCCACAGTCTTACCCAAACGACAGGGCACACAATGCCTCTACATAGCGTGGCTTTACCAGTGCATTTATTAGTCTCTGGCGAGAAACCAAATTCGCCAAAAGCACGCAACTTGGATCTGGAGGATTCCGCTGAACATTCTGAAATTCACAACAACTATTTATTCTACTTTATTATACGGCTCTCTAGAATGTTGCCAGGGCTTCATTCTCACATTCTGGCCAGAGCCCTAGAGGACTCTGATTCTGGCTACATCGTCACAATGTTCTGTGTTTACTGAAGCTACCGGTATTTTAGCGAGTGTTTAGTGAATGCATTGTGGTCTAGCTAAACTGCTTAAGGGAACATCCTGGCTGGCTTGTATTAAACATTATACTGTGTATAAACAAATATGTTCAGATTAAATGAACTCAGACTTTGATATTGAAAATGATAAAAGCATGTTAATGTCTACATGATTAAAAACAGAAAACAAGTAGGCCTACTAATTTTACTTTTTTTTTCTTGTTTAGATTTGCAGAATATCTGAAGAACAAGATCATCCCAAGTGAGACAGAGCAGCTGTCCATTTCTGGATTCCTTACTGCAAAAGATACACAGTACAATGCTACCCACCCACAACAAAAAGCCATCACAAATTCAATACTAACAGATTTGGTCATTGGATGCAACATCCCTCTCTCAGTAGTGGCAAACAGATATTTCCGGAATTTTTTGTCAGTTAGGTGGTCTCTCTCACACACACAAACATACTCAAGTCACGTTGTATTGTGTTAAAGGCATGTCATGTTGTATGTTGGGACAGTGCCTAACTTCAGAAGGAAAACCATTATTTGATTCTAAAAGTACACAGATCATCTGTTAGCTTGGACTTTGAGTTTCATGTCTTAAAATGCACATGAAAAGCATTTTTATGAGAAAAATGACATGAATGAAATGAAAAGAAAATGATTTTTGTTACACAGTACCAGTACTAGTTTTGTTGAGAATTTTGTTTTAATTTCTCACTAATTTTCCAATAAAAAATTTAAGGAAATGGTCATACTTTCACTCATTCTCACACCCTTAGCCTCAGATGTACACTGACTCACTCAAACTAAACTCACTGAAAATTTAGGATGCTTTACTAACGTTAACTAACTAATCATTGTCTCCTCTGAGATTCTTTGATTGTCTTGGGGCACAAGCTCTAAAACATTTTAAAATGGAAAAGAATGGGTGTACTGTAGTTACTTGTGCTGACTCTATGAATCATTGACATTACATTACATTTAGCAGACATTTTTATCCAAGGTGACTGGCAAAGGAGGACATACACTGCAGTGTGGAGAGGTAATACATTTGTGATCAAAAATGTGTTGATTGCCTGTAGAATAAATGGTGACTTGTTAGGGACTTGGAAAAAAATGAGACTTGGACTTGGACTCGACTTGGGTAGGACTTGGACTTGGACTTGACTTGGTCAAAAGTGCCTTGACTTGTGACTTGACTCGGACTTGAGTGGTAGGACTTGAGACTTACTTGTGACTTGCACATTAGTGACTTTGTCCCACCTCTGGTACAGGGTGATGAGCAGTGTTAGTTTTCCGCCACACATAGTGCTTTGCATTTAGGCCAAAAGTTCAACTTTGGTCTCATCTGACCAAAGCACCTTCTTCCACATGTTTGCTGTGTCCCCTACATGGCTTCTTATGCCTGTCTTTCAACAATGGCTGTCTTCTTGCCACTCTTCCAAAAAGGCCAGATTTGTGGCATGTACGACTTATAGTTGTCCTGTGCACAGATTCTCCCACCTGAGCTGTGGATTTCTGCAGCTTCTCCTGAGTGATCATGGGCCCCTTGGCTGCTTCTCTGACCAGTGCTCTCCTTGCTCGCTCTGTCAGTTTAGGTGGATGGCCATGTCTTGGTAGGTTTGCAGTTGTGCCATACTTTTTCCATTTTTGAATGATGGATTGAACAGTGCTTCTTGAGATGTTCAGAGCTTGGGAAACTTTTTATAACCGAACCCTGCTTTAAACTTCTCCAGAACTTTATCCCTGACCTGTCTGGTGAGTTCTTTGGTCTTCATGATGCTGTTTGTTCTTCAATGTTCTCTAACAAACCACTGAGGCCTTCACAGAACAAGTATATTTATGCTGAGAGTAAATTACACACAGCAGGACTCTATTAACTAATTAGATGACTTCTGAAGGCAATTGATTGCACTGGATTGTATTTAGAGGTATCAGAGTACAGGGGGCTGAATACTAATGCACACCACATTTTTCAGATTTTTATTTGTTTAAAATTTTGAAGACCATTTATCATTTTTGTTTCACTTCACAATTATGTGCTACTCTGTGTTGGTCCATCACATAAAATCTCAATAAAAAACTTTTAAGTTTGTGGTTGTAAGGTGGAAAAATGTGAAAAAGTTCAAGGGGTATGAATACTTTTGTAAGGCACTGTATCCTGAACACAGGTGCGCCACTGGGCTGTGTGCTCAGTCCCCTCATGTACTTCTTGTTCGCCCACGACTGCACTGCTAAATACAGCGCCAACATCAACATCAAAATTGCTGACGACACAACCATCTCGGGCCTCATTACGGACAACAATGAGAGTATATATATATATATATATATATATATATATATATATATATATATATATATATATATACACACTCTCAACGTTCATTAACACACTGAACTCAGGGACTGCACATTTCACTTTACCTCGCTCATTTGCACTATTCCGCACTACCTCACCTTAACAGCTATTAGTTTGTTTATTCTGCTTATCTCATGTTTACCTGCTATATCCAGGGATGCAAACAGAGGTATGGTCAAAAAGCAGTGAGATTATCGAAGCCGTGCCTCTGCAGCAAATATCATATAATTACATTGCCACCAACCTCTGCCATCCAGGGCTTACCCTATACACACTCAATGTTCTTCACAGAGACAGTCTGAGGGAAAAAAACTATTCTTGTGTCTGGTTGTTTTTGCATACAGTGATCTATATCGCCTCCCTGAGGTGAGAAAATTAAACAGATTGTGACCAGGGTGTGATATGTCTGCAGAGATGTTATCTGCCCATTGGGGCAGGTAACATCTGCCCCAATCTGGACTCCAATCTCTAGGATGACCATTCAGGATTTTGTCAAGCTCATGCAAAAAGCTAAGATTGCTCTGCTAACAATTTTACTGAATGCTGTAGCACAAAATAGAAAGGGTGTATATGGTCCTAATTGGTTCTGTTAGAACCAGAAAAAGTTGTTTTATGAGCGATTTAGTTTTGGAGGTGAATCCGAACAAATTCCTGGCGGTTGCATTCCAGCAGTGAAAAGTGAAAGTATGTGCCTATTTATTGCCATTATTTAGCCTTGTGCTTACCAAGTGAGGTTACAAAGATGACAATTACAAAGAGACATTGCTTTATCATAACTGTGAAAGCTGAACACCAAATCAGTTAAAAAAACCAAACAAACAATATATATATATATATATATATATAAAATCAACCACCATTTCGAATGGTATAAAGTATTCATTTGGGCCTTTTGCCTTTCTCAAGCAATCCACTTTTGAAACAGCAAATTACAGCAACAATTTGTCTCCAACTTTTGACTGATATTCTAATGTAGCTTACATTACATACTTATATCGGTACATGATATAGTTTTACAAAATATTGCTAAGACATACAATAGGCTATCCCGTTATCATAATATTTATGTTGCCAGTTTACAATCAATTCACACAAGTATGAAAATATATTTTGATTGCTATGCTTCCTATAGTGGCATACATTCAAGAACATGGAAAATTCAGAAATGCAAAATGTTTTTCCTTGATAGAAAAGCCTGATGTAAATATGCAAATATTATCATAACCTAGACTGTCCTGAAAAAAACAAAAACAGATTATATCATTATAGCATGTATATACAGGATGGCCCTTATAATGACCATGAGCTTAAAAGTAAAGATAGTATAGCCTGAAAATAGCCTATGGTTAATTTTGATCGATAATATCTGGAATAGAGTGGGTGATTTTCTAGTTCAAGGTGTATCAATATAGGCAACTTTCTGTCCCTAAATATAAGACACACATTCTATGTATCTGTGCACATCCATGTGGATGTAGGGAACGCACATGCAGCCAAGCACACAAAAAGGAATGTACAGTGACGCCACGCAAGTTCATGCAGCAAAAGTGTATATTTTTAAGTGAAACTGTACTGTATGTCCTATACCACTAAACATTACTGAATTACCTCTGCAGATGGACATCAGGAAATTCTTCATCCAAAACAGAGGCAGGGAGAGAAGCAGTAAGGAGAGATGAGGATAAGGTGGAGGGAGGTAAGATGATCTAGCTGTACATTAATATTATCATCATTGAGCTATGCTCTGTCAGCTGGCAAGAGCAATGCTAGTTGTTGATGCTGTATGCATTTGATTTATGGCTGTCAACCTTCAGTAAGTTCACTGCATTGTAAAAAGTAATTAGTGAGTTCTAATCAACAGAATCCCGTAGCACTCAAAAGAAAGTGCATACTAGCATTTATATAAGCTACAAAAACTATGCAATCTTGCCAGGGTGAAAATCAATAACCATAGACATATAAACATAGATGCCGCATTCTGCGTAGAATCATACGTCATCCTCGCCACCATATTGGATGTGGCAAAGTGGAGATTCTTCAACCGTCTCTGGCATAGCATCTAGACAGTAGCCAAGAATAAAGATGCCTCATTCATGTGCTGCGTTTAACTGTACCAACAGGTTTACCATCCAAACGAGATCACATGGGATTACCTTTCACAGGTGAGACTGGAAAAATACTTTTCATTGTATTTGGTCATTATAATGTACTTTTACGAACAGATTTTTCTGACCTTGTGGCTAATATGAAGGATTTGGACAGAACAGGTCAGACAGTCAGGATCAGAGAGGGAGCTGTTCCTTCAGTCTTCAGTTTCCCAGCTCATCTCCACTGGGTAGGTGTATAGTTATAAGCAGTGAGAATTAGATAATACAGTGCCACACTATGATGAATGTTTCTGAACGTATGCTGAACGTTTTTAACCTTTCTTAATGTGAAGGAATCAGTGATGTATTTTGTTTTGGTATGACGTTAGAACCAGGCCGAACTCAGTTTGGCGGTCATTCAGCTCACTTTATTCAACGAGAGTAGGTCTGTGTGGTGACTCAATAAATAAAACAGTAAATTTTTATTTTCATTCACTATTTCCAGTTTTTCCACTATTTCCATCATTTATCATAATCAGTCTTGTAGGTTGGTTATTGTAGCCTCAGGTTTTGGTAGCTTGCTACGGTATGCTGACTGATTAGCTTATCTGAGCTATCTATCGCATATCTGTCACTAGTTTGCAGTGTACAGGGTATTTTGCACACTATTTATAACCATCACATTAAAAGTTATATGTGTTGTTTTGATGCCTGTTTGTTTCCCAAATATATACGTGTGTGTCTTAATGGGTGAATAAAAGGCATCGAGTTAAATATTATTGTAGAAAGGGGCTTTATGAAGTTCAGTCCATTTACTTGCATTGGTTTATGGAGAAGATTTGTCACATCAAATATGGCGGACACTCAGCAACGGGGCCACCAGCTCAATGCGGCGTCTATGTTTATATGTCTATGATCAATAACTACCATAAACCTTTGATGTGTGCGTGTGTGTGTGTGTGGGGGGGCGCTGTGCCCCAGTACTGCTTTATGTCTAGCAATGCCCTGGGTCTGTATTCATCTTCTTAAAATTAAAAGCAGAGCATAACTTGGTTCCATGGTGTAACGGTTAGCACTCTGGTCTTTGAATCCAGTCATCTGAGTCCAATTCTCAGTGGAACCTTTAAACCTTTTGCCCACTTTGAATGATGGACAAAGAAATAACTTTTCTTAAAGATGAAAATGGGTCGTGGCTGTGAATTTTGGTCCATGCAGATAAAAAAAAATGTGTGCATTGGGTGCAACGTGGTGGCTCGGGGAGCATTAGAACAGAGCTCTGATGGTGGCAGGGTTGGGCTTGTTCTACAAATATGGTTGTAGGGTAAAATTGGATTCACCTTGCCCCTGGACCAAGCATCTGATTTTTGCCTTATAAATTACTGATTTTTGGGCAAAGCAGCTCAGTTGGGAGAGCACTGGAACGCTATATGGAAGAAATATCAGTGAAAGCTGCAAAGTCTTTCCACAAGTTTCTGAATCATTGTTGGAAGAGGACAAACTATATTCTCATCTGTGTATTTTCTGCTACTAACTTGTCTGAGTACTGCAATATATCTCTGAATGTTACCCAGATTTTAGCACATTTACTGTCATTTTAACGTTGATGCTAACAAGTTTGTGGCATCTCATTCTCATCTCTCATCTCATTATCTCTAGCCACTTTATCCTTCTACAGGGTCGCAGGCAAGCTGGAGCCTATCCCAGCTGACTACGGGCGAAAGGCGGGGTACACCCTGGACAAGTCGCCAGGTCATCACAGGGCTGACACATAGACACAGACAACCATTCACACTCACATTCACACCTACGGTCAATTTAGAGTCACCAGTTAACCTAACCTGCATGTCTTTGGACTGTGGGGGAAACCGGAGCACCCGGAGGAAACCCACGCGGACACGGGGAGAACATGCAAACTCCACACAGAAAGGCCCTCGCCGGCCCCGGGGCTCAAACCCAGGACCTTCTTGCTGTGAGGCGACAGCGCTAACCACTACACCACCGTGCCGCCCATAATCTCAATCACTGTATGAAATTCTAAAATAATCATAATATGTTTATGAACATTTATTCAAAAAGTTCCACAATCTTTTCAGTGTAAAACATGCCAGACCTCCTTCAAGTGATCAAACAGTACCTTGCAAATACAAGAGTGAAACCATAATTGGAGGTGGCACGGTGGTGCAGCAGTTAACACTGTTGCCTCACAGCCAGAATGTTCTGAGTTTGAGCCCAGTGTCCGATGAGGGCCTTTTTGTGTGGAGTATGCATGTTCTCCCTGTGCAAGTGTGGGTTTCCTCTGGGTGATCTGGTTTCCCCCACAGTTCAGAGACATGCAGGTTAGGTTAATTGGTGGCTCTAAATTGACTGTAGGTGTGAATGTTTGTTTGTCTTTATGTGTCAGCCCTGTGATGATCTGGTGACTTGTCCAGGGTGTACCCTACCTCTCGCCCATAGTCAGTTGGGATAGGCTCCAGCTTGCTTGTGACCCTCCACAGGATAAGCAGTTACAGATAATGGATGGAAACTGTAATTGGCTGTGCCCCTAGAACCAATCCAGAGTGATAACTGCCCATCAATGTGTAACTCACCTGGTCTTTCACATGTACCTTCTGTTGCCACACTGGATTTTGTGGGTTGGGCTGCGAATGACCTCAAGTTCTGATCAGATCCTGTGCACTTTAAATAACAAACATCTGAGTCAGACCCCCTCAGAATGAAATAGTGGTCAACTGGTGAATTCTCACTGCAGACTTTCTAGAAAATCAGTCAACTAATGATTGTATTATTTAGTGGTGAATAAGAGAAGAGAAGATACAAAGAAGAAGACCATCTGTCTTTTTGTCAAAAATTATACCCTACAGTGGTGCTTGAAAGTTTGTGAACCCTTTAGAATTTTCTATATTTCTGCATAAATATGACCCAAAACATCATCAGAATTTCACACAAGTCCTAAAAGTAGATAAAGAGAACCCAGTTAAACAAATTAGACAAAAATATGATACTTGGTCATGTATTTATTGAGGAAACTGATCCAATATTACATATCTGTGAGTGGCAAAAGTATGTGAACCTCTAGGATTAGCAGTTAATTTGAAGGTGAAATGAGAGTCTGGTGTTTTCAATCAATTGGATGACAAATCAGTTGTGAGTGGGCACCCTGTTTTATTTAAAGAACAGGGATCTATCAAAGTCTGATCTTCACAACACATGTTTGTGCAAGTGTATCCTAGCACGAACAAAGGAGATTTCTGAGGACCTCAGAAAAAGCATTGTTGATGCTCATCAAGCTGGAAAAGGTTACAAAACCATCTCTAAAGAGTTTGGACTCCACCAATTCACAGTCAGACAGATTGTGTACAAATGGAGGAAATTCAAGACTCCCCAGGAGTGGTCAAACAACAAAGATCACTCCAAGAGCAAGGCGTGTAATAGTTGGCGAGGTCACAAAGGACCCCAGGGTAACTTCTAAGCAACTGAAGGCCTCTCTCACATTGGCTAATGTTAATGTTCATGAGTCCACCATCAGGAGAACACTGAACAACAATGGTGTGCATGACAGGGTTGCAAGGAGAAAGCCACTGCTCTCCAAAAAACTTGCTGCTTGTCTGCAGTTTGCTAAAGATCACATGGACAAGCCAGAAGGCTATTGGAAAAATGTTTTGTGGATGGCTGAGGCCAAAATAGAACAATTTGGTTTAAATGAGAAGCGTTAAGTTTGGAGAAAGGAAAACACTGCATTCCAGCATAACAACCTTATCCCATCTGTGAAACATGGTGGTGGTAGTATTGTGTTTTGGGCCTGTTTTGCTGCATCTGGGCCAGGACGGCTTGCCATCATTGATGGAGCAATGAATTCTGAATTATACCAAGGAATTCTAAAGGAAAATGTCAGGACATCTGTCCACGAATTGAATTTCAAGAGAAGGTGGGTCATGCAGCAAGACAATGACCCTAAGCACACAAGTCGTTCTACCAAAGAATGGTTAAAGAAGAATAAAGTTCATGTTTTGGAATGGTCAAGTCAAAGTCCTGACCTTAATCCAATCAAAATGTTGTGGAAGGACCTGAAGCGAGCAGTTCATGTGAGGAAACCCACCAACATCCAAGAGTTGAAGCTGTTCTGTATGGAAGAACAGGCTAAAATTCCTCCAAGCCGGTGTGCAGGACTGATCAACAGATACAAATTAGACCTCGGAGGGTCTAATTCGTGCCGTCACGGCACTTTTTTCCCACTAGTTCCATATCATGCGAATTCCCTTTACTGTCTATCTGCGCATCTCAGAATGACACAGGACAATGGGCGAACTAGATTTTTTTTTTCCCCAGCCACGGTACGCCGGAAATCCAGCGCGGCGCCGGAACGCTATCACCCCTGCACTCACCCAGAATCAATAATGGCTTATGGCCAACTGTCGATTAAAAAAAAAAATTGCTTCCTCAGTAATGGTCCCAGAAAGAAACAACATTGGCAGTAACCACAGTTCAGGAACCTGTTTGATGCCTGCTTTTTTTGCGAAGCAGTAAACATTTGTGTGCAATCAGTTGAGTTGTTTCAATGGCACATTCGGATACAAGGAATTGATTGACATTTTGTGAAACAACTGGAGAATCTCTTGTTTTGGACAACACTTCCCTCAACAGGAAAAGGCTTCTCCTGTCCTGAAAACAACACAACCAAGAAAGGATGGAACTGGCCAGTACAGGGATGCTTTTATGTCTGAGGACTACAGTTGACTTGCTAACTATAAGCACCCTTACTGCACCTTGGAAAAATCGATGCATGTGATGACCAATAATTGTGCATTGTTGAAGACAAATTAAGTACTGACCATGTAAACAGAGTTTTGAGATGTGTCGGTACATGTGGAAACAGTAAATATGTAAATGTGTTGGTGGTATGTAAACAGAGTCTTGAGATATATTGGTGAGATGTAAATGGAGTCTTGTGATATCTTGATAAACATGTGATGTTGGATATGGAGTGCTCAATCTCCTTTTGGAATGACAACCAGTCAGCTTTCCATAGGTTAAACCTTCTGCGGGTAGGGATGGTTGTTGCTTGGAGTGCAGATCTGACTGTGATGGCAATTGGTCGGTGCTGGGTATAAGGGATGGGATCCAGGACTTCCTTCACACTTCTGGAAGCAATTTTGCTGCTCACACAGGCAAGGTCTGGGTTATGTCCCTGTTTCCATCTGGCGCTTTGGAAATATTTGGGTAGTTTGGCATTGTGGATTAGTGTCAGATGTTTAAACTCAAGCCAGGTTTCATCTCCATCTTGGTTGTTGCTCTCATAGCCCTGTGCTGTGGGCATTGAAGTTGCTGGTGTGGAATCTCCTTTTGCATCTTTCTGGTAGTTCTGGGTGAATAAAGGGGGTTGGGGTGGATTGTACACAGATGTAACAGAGATGTTTGGGAGGGCAACTGTGATGGTTTCCATGTGCCCCTCCATGGTGTGGGTACAGACTTCCTCAATCTTGAGGTTTGGTCAGCTGAAAACGGCTGATCCGTACTGTCTGTGTCGGATCTCTGCAACCAATTTCATTCCACGGATGACAGGTCGATGTTGTGCAGGGCCAATGTGGGCTTCCTGCATGCACAGTATGTCAAAATGGTTGGCCATTGTTGCCAGTATGGCTGCCTTGCATCTGGAGAAACCTTTGATGTTGATTGAGATGATTGATAGTGCAGGCCCGGTGAGGGGCAGGTGCTTGTGGCACTGTCGGGATTTAGCATGTGTCTTCATCATTTGATTGCGTGGGTAAGTATACAGAGATTGGCCTACTGGCAGTATCAGATTAGAAAGTCCTGCTGAGTCCTTCCATCTCATTCAGCCAGCGTTTCCCAGGCTGCACCGTGGGGAGGTTTCTGTATCCACAGCCCAATTCAGAACTGGCCAGGCACCTCCATGATTCCCTGTGGCTAGCTTCCGTGTCGTATTTGGTCGACATATTTGACAGACTGAATAGCTTGAATCTGTCTTTGCAAGGCCAAGATTCCAATATGTTGGTCCTTGCTGACAAAGTGGACGCTTTCATCCAAAAACTTGTCCTCTGGTATGACTGCATAATTGTCTGAAATTGTGACGTTTCCCAGCCTCACAGACTTCATCACTGAGGCATGCGGCAGTGATTTCTCCTCTATTTTTCAATCAGCTGCAGATCACCTGTTTGAGCTTAAAGTGCATATCACAGGTAAATTCAGGAGCAAGATCAATGTAATTCTCCTATTTTATATTAAACTTTGGTCAAATATCTGTAACATTCTGCATTCTCTGCAGTTTTTTTACCTTGCGCAATGCCAGGAAAATTCAGTTGAAATCAAGCCATTTGAGGCAAATTGGTCCACCTCTGAAAAAACTTGGCATTTGAATTTCCCGGCAAACACTGATTTTCATGACACCATTTGCGAGACGCCTCCCTCTGAATCCTACATCAGCGCTGGTTTGTTTATGAGAAAACGACCTGGTGGTTTTCTGCAAATTTCTTCAACGTTATTGCGTAATTATTAAAATGGTTGACAGATGTATCATAGGAGGGTATAGCAACACCAATCTTGATGGGATTAGTACTCATCGTTTCCCAAAAGACCAGACAATGAGAGAGAAATGGGAGTGCTTGGTCTACACAGGCTGTGCACTGAAACCGTGCAAAGCTCACGCAGCCTGCTCCTGCTTCCGCAGATAACGTCATGAATCTGGCTCCAGACTCCCTTGGGATTTTTCCAGATGCATTTTGTTATTTAATTTTTTTCTGCTGTAGACAGATGGCCTTGTGCAAAATTACCCTTCTGGATGAGTGTGTAAAGGGGCATGCTTTCATATAAAAAAACACGAAGTTGGTCCAGAATATGCCCTTTAAGCAGCAGTTACTTTCTTATTTCAAGGAGGACTACCTGTCATTTTCATGGGTTCGGGACTCATTCGTTTGCACCGCAAAAGATTTGTCACTGCAAATGCAACAGCAGCTTAATGAGCTGAAGAGTGACAGCAGGCTGAAGCACCTTTTTAGCACCTGTTCTCTTACATCCTTCTGGGTAACACTGATGCAGGAGTACCCCCAGCTCTGTGACATTGCCTTAAAAATTATCCTACCTTTCATGTCAACATACTTGTGTGATGCAGGCTTTTCAAAACTGACCACACTCAAAACTAAGTACCGCAATCATGCACAGATTGAGGATGACCTGAGGCTGTATTTAACTAAAATTGAGCTGAAAATTTGAGAACTCTGACAAACAAAGTAGGCTCATATGTTACACTAAGATGTTTGTTAACACTACCTCTGGTACTCTGGTAGAGCGTGTTTGTTCGTTCATGTATTTGTTAGCAACTTTGCAGAACAAAATGTACAGATGGATTTTCATGAACATTTTACGAGATACGTGTCTTGGCCCAATGAAGAACTTACATTTTGGAGGTGATCCAGAACCACGTCTGGATCCATAAATTTTTAAAAGGATATAGGGCTGTAGGTGTATTATGTTTATGTGTATGTAGATTGGTGTTAAGTGATCAATCATTAATAATTAAATTGAATCAATCCCATTGAATCATTTAATTTGAATCATTTAAATTGAATCATTTAAATTGAATCAGTCTCATTAATTAATACCATTAATTTTGATGCTTAATAATAAATTACCAAACAGCTAAATTATGGTATATTCCAAATTATTATGGTCACTTACCAAGCTGCAGCTAATAGTATTCATAGACACCTCAGAATTCTTTTGAGATTTGGGCGACTTCCAGAAATATCAGAACAGCAAACAAACACACACAGTTTCAATGATAATGGAATTTATGGAATAAATTGTAATTTATTCCATAAATTCATGGAATTTATGGAATAAATTACCAAACAGCTAAATTATGGTATATTCCAAATTATTATGGTCACTTACCAAGCTGCAGCTAATAGTATTCATATACACCTTAGAATTCTTTTGAGATTTGGGCGACTTCCAGAAATATCAGAACAGCAAACAAACACACACAGTTTCAATGATAATGGAATTTATTATAACAAAGATAAAATTGAATACCAGCAGATGAAATCTTCAGCAGTGGGTGTGTGTGTGTGAGTGTGTGTAAGCCAAAGGATTAGCTCTGTGTGCTAACTAGACAAAGGAAGGCTAGCTAACATGTGCTTTTGAGGCCTAGTGGCCACGTGGTTGTGTGTGAGCGTGTGTGTATGTGTGATAACAACAATTAAATGTTAACAATTAAAATACATTCAAATGGTCATCCGTGATATATGTGGATTGGAATGTGGGCTTGGGGGAGTGCGCTATAAAGGTTGAATTGAATCAGGACTTAGAATATCATCTAAAGTTTAGACAAAAGACCTCGTGATAAAGAACAAAGGAGGGGGGAGGGGTCACCACGTGTTTCCTTACAGAACAAAGAGAGTTAGCTTTGGTTTGCTAGCTAAAGTGTGTGTGAGGCCTAGTGTGTGTGTGGTCCCTGGGGACAAAAGACTTCCCTAGACAGCTAACCAACTAGCTTTATAGTATTATTAAATCTCCTGAAATCTTGATGAGGTCGATATATGTATAAGAATGAAATTAGAGTGTTAGAGAGGGAAAAGAGGCATGCACAACCTATCTATTAAACAATTGAGAGATTAAATCAAAATCAAACAATCATACAGTGTACACAAACTGTTCCTGAGTTTAAAATTCACACTACCTCAATAAAGCAAAATTCCTGAGACTAGCTTTATTACTATGCCCAAAAGAATGCCAAGCCTTACTTCTGTATTTCGCCCTTCTGCAGAGGGCCGAGAATTTTTGGAGAAGGTGACTTTCACAGGAGCTCCTGAGAAGAAAATCTGTGAAAAACAGAGAATTCTTGGAGAAACTTCGTAGCTCGTGGGAAGAAAAATCTCTGTAGAAACAAGGTGCACAGCTTTATTGAAGAGGTCCAGCCACTTCTTTGTCTTCAGACTAAAAACCACTTGGGCTGCAGTTTTGCATGTGCTGATGAGGAACAGATGAAACCGGTTATATTCAAGTTGAGTCAAAATCGCGCGATTCTCGCGTCTACTGTGGCCAAAGGTAAGTAAAAGAAACAGCGTGAAACTCTGATTCTAGACAAAAAGACGTTTTATCTAGTTTGCTCGGCCGAGCGGATCTCTCTGTGTCCAGATGGAAAAGAGAAAGAAGGAAGCGTTGTTCAGTTGCTTATAGAATTGTAGAGGAAGTGACGTAGATGATCCCTCCCATGCGTGACGTAGGTCAACGTGGAAGTTGGCTGATGGGAAATGTAGTTTCTTAAAGAGACGAGCTGTTGTTGTTCCTAGACAGACTGTACCTACAATCCCCCTTTTGGTCTCAGGGGTATGATGGAGTCGTATCACTGAGAGCACAGTACCGTACAGTTCACATGTCCGTAGTCCTTGAGGTAGTCTTGCTCTGCACAGTCCATAGTGTCCTGTGAACACTGTAAGCTCATGAGGCCCAGTAAGACAGTTGGAGGCAGAGGCATTTGGGCATATAATCACTATAGGCATTTGGGCATATAATCACTATCTAACTACAACCCCGATTCCAAAAAAGTTGGGACAAAGTACAAATTGTAAATAAAAACGGAATGCAATGATGTGGAAGTTTCAAAATTCCATATTTTATTCAGAATAGAACATAGATGACATATCAAATGTTTAAACTGAGAAAATGTATCATTTAAAGAGAAAAATTAAGTGATTTTAAATTTCATGACAACAACACATCTCAAAAAAGTTGGGACAAGGCCATGTTTACCACTGTGAGACATCCCCTTTTCTCTTTACAACAGTCTGTAAACGTCTGGGGACTGAGGAGACAAGTTGGTCAAGTTTAGGGATAGGAATGCTAACCCATTCTTGTCTAATGTAGGATTCTAGTTGCTCAACTGTCTTAGGTCTTTTTTGTCATATCTTCTGTTTTATGATGCACCAAATGTTTTCTATGGGTGAAAGATCTGGACTGCAGGCTGGCCAGTTCAGTACCCGGACCCTTCTTCTACGCAGCCATGATGCTGTAATTGATGCAGTATGTGGTTTGGCATTGTCATGTTGGAAAATGCAAGGTCTTCCCTAAAAGAGATGTCGTCTGGATGGGAGCATATGTTGCTCTAGAACCTGGATATACCTTTCAGCATTGATGGTGTCTTTCCAGATGTGTAAGCTGCCCATGCCACACGCACTAATGCAACCCCATACCATCAGAGATGCAGGCTTCTGAACTGAGCGCTGATAACAACTTGGGTCGTCCTTCTCCTCTTTAGTCCGAATGACATGGCGTCCCTGATTTCCATAAAGAACTTCAAATTTTGATTCGTCTGACCACAGAACAGTTTTCCACTTTGCCACAGTCCATTTTAAATGAGCCTTGGCCCAGAGAAGACGTCTGCGCTTCTGGATCATGTTTACATACGGCTTCTTCTTTGAACTATAGAGTTTTAGCTGGCAACGGCGGATGGCACGGTGAACTGTGTTCACAGATAATGTTCTCTGGAAATATTCCTGAGCCCATTTTGTGATTTCCAATACAGAAGCATGCCTGTATGTGATGCAGTGCTGTCTAAGGGCCCGAAGATCATGGGCACCCAGAATGGTTTTCCAGCCTTGCCCCTACGCACAGAGATTCTTCCAGATTCTCTGAATCTTTTGATGATATTATGCACTGTAGATAATGATATGTTCAAACTCTTTGCAATTTTACACTGTCAAACTCCTTTCTGATATTGCTCCACTATTTGTCGGCGCAGAATTAGGGGGATTGGTGATCCTCTTCCCATCTTTACTTCTGAGAGCCGCTGCCACTCGAAGATGCTCCTTTTATACCCAGTCATGTTAATGACTTATTGCCAATTGACCTAATGAGTTGCAATTTGGTCCTCCAGCTGTTCTTTTTTTTTTGTACCTTTAACTTTTTCAGCCTCTTATTGCCCCTGTCCCAACTTTTTTGAGATGTGTTGCTGTCATGAAATTTCAAATGAGCCAATATTTGGAATGAAATTTCAAAATGTCTCACTTTTGACATTTGATATGTTGTCTATGTTCTATTGTGAATACAATATCAGTTTTTGAGATTTGTAAATTATTGCATTCCATTTTTATTTACAATTTGTACTTTGTCCCAACTTTTTTGGAATCGGGGTTGTAGGTCAGAGTTACATCAAAAATTCTAAACAGTAAATATTACATATATACTTCATTTCCTACTCAAAAAAAAAACAAGAAAAGAGAAGAAGTGAAGGAAAGAAAAGAGGTGTTAGTGTTTGGGTTGTTAAACCTAATCTTCTGGCAAGGTAACAGCAGCAGGTGGTCTGGCCAGAAAGCGTGCGCTACTGTGGCCAAAGCTGTCAGGGACACAGACCACCTTATCCAGCTTGGCGTGTAGTGTGGTTATGTATTTGTGTAGCATGTATGCGATGCCAGCGGTTAAGACCCAGCCACTGAGAAGAAGTCCCAAAGCAATCAGACCTATGGTAGATCCTAGATCAGATGACTCTTTGACCCGGTATCGGGAGACCATAGTTGAAATCCCAGTCTGATCTAAACTAAATTTCACCTTTTTGGTCCCTTCAACCAGTAGTTGCTGTTGGAGGGTGTTATTAATCTCAAGATCATAACCTTGGAATCCGTCTATCATTTCAATCTCAGAATCGTACCTGTCAGTACTAAGATGGTGTAGGGTGATATCACCTACATGAATGGTGGCTCCCTGTGGTACACTAAGGAACACCGTTTGGTTTGGGATTTTCATTCTGGTGGCTGTGTCGTGCTGGTCGTATGACATCAAGACTTCAGTTTTTGGAGTGTTAACAACCCACCGACTACCAGCTCTCTCTACTCTTGTTTCCATATCCTCGTCCTTTGTGGACATTTGGCCTACATTTTGTTCGGGCGCTTTTGCCCTCAAACCACACAGGCGATCCGTAGTGTCTCTAATGAATGGGTTGCTTGGGCAGACCCAGTGGATGTCCTTAGTGGCTGTGAACATCTCTAGGTTGGGAATAAAGCAGACAGAAGGGTTGTCATCATGGAATGCTACCATGGGTGGTGTCTGTATGCATATACGGACATTGTTTTTCCAGAAACCCACATTGAGGACAGACTTGAGTCTATATATGTTGGTTTTCTCAATGATGGGTAGATTTAGCATGAAACCTATCTCTAAATCTTGTGGACTCACAAAAATGGGGATAGTACTGCCAAGACTATAGGCCAGGTGTATTTGCGAGGAATGCATATTAGTAGTAGTAGCGGATTTTAGTATATTCTCTACCATGTTAAGGGGTATGAGATATGGTGGGATCTTGCCACTACTCAGGGTACTGATCGAGTTGCCAATTTCTCTAAGCAGGTCTTGCATTAAATCCCTTACTATTCTGACGTATTTGATCTCACTCTTGATTATTTCGGCCAATTTGTCTACGGCATGCACAGTGTTATAGATTAGAACAGAATGCATGTTAACAGTTAGTATAGTTCCCTGCAGGGTTTTGCCTAAGCCCTGCAGCTCCTCTTGTTGAGAAAGCAGTTTTTCTTGGATCTCTGGCATTTCCTCTTTCAGAATGCTAACTTCTCTTTTCACCAAACTCAGACTGACTGAGTTGGCTGCAGAGAGACCAATAGAGAACAAGGACCCAATGGCAGATGCAGCAGTAAGTAAACCCCCGAGGAACCTTTTCTGACATGTTTTACCGCTCAGCTCTTCCTTGGTGACTAAGAATTTTTGTAACTGCTCTAGCATGTGGATAGTGGTGCATTTAGCATGTTCAACTGTATTCCAGATCTCGCCATTTGGTCCGTTATCATTGATCGAATGTGGCAGTGACTTGAGGTGTTTACGGTATACGTCCCATGGGTCTAGTCAGGTGTATACTTGTTGAGTGTGAATGCGACAGTTTGTAAGAAGGAGCCCAGGAGCCTCCTGCAGGATGATGCCAGCTGGGGGGCCAGGCTCCACCACCTCACTTGACTGACTCAGTTGTAGGGAGGAGGATGCACAGGATCCCGGGTGAATCCATTCTGTAACATACAGAAGGGTTTTTATTTACTGGGTTAGTAAATGTGACTGGGGTGTTAGTGGACGCTTATGGGTGAGTGAGGCATGCAAGCTGGGTGGACTGGATGGGACTAACTATCGTCCACCCCCTTTTGGAGGGAGGACTGTTCAAAAGGTTTGATTTGGTTGCTATGGACCCATCAGTAGGAGGGTGTTTGATTAGGCATGGATGTCCTGATACGATACGCGACGGGGGACAGTTTTCCCATGATTTCGAAAGGTCCCAACTAGTGTGGTAGGAACTTCTTTGAGACTCCTACTGGCTTGGTAAAGTTGAAATAGAGGACTTTGTCACCTATTTGATATTCATGATGGGAAGCTTTTCGGTCATAGTAGGCCTTTTGTCCTTTCACGCTTGTTTTGATATTCTTTTGGACCCATGCAAAGGTTGATTGTAGATGGCGTTGTAGGTCGGCGATATATTGATGTGCGGTGTATGTGGTTGCAATGCTCATGTCCTCTGGTCTGTACAGGAGATGCAGTGGGAGAATCATCTCCCGTCCAGTCATCATCTCAAAGGGTGTGACTCCAGTGGTGCGATGAGGAGTGGACCTAATGGCCATTAGCACCAAGGGAAGTTTCACATCCCAATCTTTACCATGGTGGGTGACATACTTTCGCAGCATGCTCATGATGGTTTGATTTGCTCGCTCAACCTGACCAGAGGATTGAGGGTGGTACGCGACATGGAATTTCGCCTCAACGCCTAACATGTTCCACAGTGCAGCCATTACACCAGCAGTGAAATGGGTGCCTTTGTTTGAGTCGATGGATAGGGGAAGGCCCCAGCAGCTGAACACATGGTTCATGAGAAGGAGAGCAGTGGTCTCTGTGGTATCGTTGGGGGCTGGTAGACATTCTACCCATTTTGTGAAAGCGCACGTGACTGTAAGGAGGTATTTGTTACCCTGGGAAGATTTTGGGACCAGACCAATCCAGTCTATTTGGAGGTTGGACCAGGGGAAGGTAATTCCGCGACTTTGCAGGGGAGCTCTATTTAGCGGTTTGGATGGGCGAAATTGGCAGCAGACCAGACATCCCTTGACATACTTGGTTATGTCTCTGATCATGAAAGGCCAATAGACTATTGGCTGAAGGGTCTTGTAGGTGACCCTAGTGCTCCTATGGCCTCCACATGGGCTGTCATGAGCATATTGCAGGACAACCCCCCTGTGGTCCATAGGGACGACCCAACGGGGTGGTCCTTGGCCATGAGGCACATATACCAGGAGCCCTTTCTCAAGCTTCAGGCAGTGCTGGAGGTTATGGAGGTGTTTTAGGTCTTTTGACTGTTGTAGCGCCACTTCTGTTATGGGGAATGCCTTTGGGTCTGCAACAAAGTTGCGAATCTGGCTGATAGTTGGGTCCCTGTTCTGCATAGTTACCAGCTCTGCGTTGCCTGGTTGTCTACCTAAATGGACGGTCAACGACTGGGGTGTTAGGTCTTCACACCTTTCTCTAGCCTGTCGGCGAGTAATGGCGTTCACGACATGACACGGTTTCTCAGGGAGCCATCCCTCCTGGAACTCCCAGGGGGGACCGTCCACAGCACCTGCTTTGGCGAGGCGATCAGCCTCATCGTTGCCAATTTTATTAGGTCCAGGGACTTGAGAGTGCCCTTTCACCTTTTTCCAATACACGGTCATTCCCTTGCCTGCCACCAGTTTGTCACATGCCAGGAAAAGTTCAGAGTGTTTCACTACTTTTCCTCTAGCATTTTTCATGTCATTCATTTTCCATGTGGGGAAGTGAGAAATGAAGCTGTGACAGGCATAGTTGGAGTCAGAGCAGATGACTATTTGCTCAATGCCCACTTCGCTGGCTTGTTGCAAAGTGATGAGCACTGCCGCTATCTCTGCATATTGGCTTGTCCTGGCTCTGATTTGGTATTGGTATTGTCCTTCCAGAGGGCCTGTTGTCCAAACAATACCAACGCTGGCTCGCAGTTTATTCTCATGACGGGAGGAACAACCATCTACGTAGACCATGGGAAGGTCTTTGCACGAGTTATCATCATAATAGTGGTGGTCTGATGGAAGGGAGGGTGTAGTTAAGAGGACAGGATTCTGTCCTGCCTCCTGCTCGCAATCACAGTGCTGGCAGTCGGCTAAGCCTTGGCCCAGTGCCATCTTATGGTTTTGGGCATACTTCATCTCAATGTCGTAGCCCTGTAAGGCCATCATCCATGCCACGATGCGGCTATTGGACACCCTTCCATCTCTTAGTCTCTGACTGTTTAAGAAAGAGACAGGTTGGTGAGATGTCTCTATCACCACTTTCTGACCACCAATGTAGCTGCAGAAATGTTCGATGGCCCAAACAGTGGTTAACAGGGCTTTCTCGCAGTTTGAGAATTTAAGCTCCACACTACTAAGTGAACGGCTAGCGTATGCAACGACTCGCCTGTCCTTATCATACTGCTGTGATAAGGCAGCACTTAGGCAGTGAGTGGAGAAGCTGGCTTCAAGGTACGGTAAAATGCTTTGTCCTTGTCTGGATAAGCGAGGCAGGGGGCAGAGCACAATTTCTGCTTCATTTCTCTGAAAGCCTGTTCTTGAGGACTGTCCCACTGGAACTCCTTATCCTTTCGGAGAAGCTCTGTGAGTGGTCTCACAATTTCTGCGTAGTCCTCAATAAACTGCCTGGAGTAATTGCAGATGCCTAGGAAGCTCCTAAGTTCTGACACATTAGTGGGGGCTTTAATGTTTTGGATGGCTTGGATCCTCCCTGACTGGGGTTCAATGCCATCAGGCCCCATGAGCAGGCCAACGTATTCAACTTTTGTGCGGCACCACTGGCCCTTAGTAATGGAGAGCTTGGCTCCAGCGTTAGCAAGCTGAGTAAGGACATGTTGAATTTCGATTAAATGAGCTTCGAACGTTTGCGATCTGATCAGGATGTCTTCAACATAAATCAAGTTTCCGCGAGCAGCAGCATCACTCATGGCCTTGTGTAGGAATATGATGAATTCCGCTGGTGAGTTGGAGTACCCAAAAGGGCACCGGTTCCAGGTGAACTGTCAATTTGCGAAGGAGAACGGCAGTTTATACTGGTCTTTAGGATCAACTTTCATCATCCAGAATCCACTGGCCACATCGGCGGTGGAGAAAAACTTAGCACCTCTCACCTTGGCGAGTTCCTGGTTGAGATGGATCATTGGCCATCTTGACAAGGGGACTTGCTTATTCAACCGCCTGTAGTCAATGGTGAGGCGCCATTTGCCGTTAGGCTTCAGCACGGGCCACAAGGGAGAACTGTATGTGGAATTACATTCTCGAATGATCTGCTTCTCTAGCAAAGTGTTTATGATCCCTTGGATAGAGTCATAACCTGCTAGAGGGATTTTGTACTGGCACACAAATGTTGGTTGTGCATCTGGGTCCGTGGGGATCTGTACGGTGTGGAGGTTGGTGACTCCGCAGTCATTCGAGTTCCATGACCAAGTGTCTTTGAAGTCATAAAACAACTGGCAGAGTGGTTGTTTCTGAGAGTCCAAGGTTAGGCTATCAGCCTTAGTAAGCTGTTGTTGGACCTCCAGGTCGAACCCTGGATATGGTTCGCCTATTGAGGAATCTACAGCGTCTGATGCAGGGGTGTTTTCATCTGGCTGAGAGGAGAGTGCATATACCATCATGCCCTCTTTGGTGTCAACTTTGGCCATGAAAACTTTGTCATCGCACAGCATGTCGTGTAGCTCGATATGAATCATGTTATGGGGGACGGTAAAGAAGGTGGTTCTACTGTCTTCTAGTCCAACCAAAGAAGGAGGCAGTTCGCCTATGACTGGAATCGTTAGTTCAAAGTCATGGAATGATCTGTCTATCAGCAGACCTAGGGGACGGCGCGCAGGCACGGTGAGAGGAGAGTTGGTCAAGTTTTGCACCAGGATGTAAGAGGAACAATGGTTCAGTTCAAGCAGAGGAGTACCACAAACTGTTAAGTTGCGTTCCAAGAACAGGGGCAGAGGCTGGAAGAAAGCCACTGAAGATGGGAGCTCTTGACCTCTCAGAATGACTAACTTAAGGGGAAAACCGGCCGTCCTAGCAGGAATGACAATGTCAAACTCACTAGCTACCTGGCATGCCTGAGGGATGGTTTGTCCAGAGCGCATGCGCTCGAGGTCAGCGAGGAGTGGATGTTTGTTGATGTTGGCTTGAGTCCAGATTACCTGGTTCACCATGTCTATCTGGGCTCCTAGCCTAACCAGAATGTCTGCTCCAATGAAGAGTGAATTGGAGAGTTGAGGGACCACGCTCAAGAAATGGAGGAACTCTCTTGTTCCAATTGTCATGGTTATGGCACAGATGCCAACAGCCTTAACAGAGGTTTGGGGTTGTTCGGCAGAGAGAAGTCGGTGGCTTTTCTGCCCGAAAATGGGGCAAGAATGGCTTTGACACAGCGTGTCAAACAAAGTCTGGCTGATGGCCGATTTCTCAGACCAAAGCATCATAGCTGCATTGAGAACCGTGGGCCCATTGACTCGCACTTCACCTGATAGAATAGGGCAGTACATAGCTGAGGTTGAGTTGCTCAAGGAGCAAAGGAAGGAAGTGTGGTTTTCCAGAGAGTTGTGGCCCCTAGGGGTGTTCACGATGTCGGTTGTTCTGACACCAGCCTCGGTGTACGGAGGCATGAACTGAAGTTTGTCAGGGATTTGGGCTCCTGTGGTGCTTGGTTGATTGGTGTCTGCACTAATCTCGTTGCAGCGGGCTCGTGCCTGTTTTGAGGGACCCAAAGACAGTGGGGTCGTGATTCGGGCCCACAATTGACTGCGACGACAATCAATGAGTGGCGCCAACCTGTCGAGTAGGTCTTGGCCAATCAGTAGTTCTTCCATACCCACAGAGCTGATGTAGGTGGGATGTATGATTGACACACCTTGGAATGTGAGTCTCAACCATGCCATTCTTGTTACTGGGGCTTTGTTCTGTGTGAAGCTGATTAAGTTTATATTGCAGGGCTTTGTTGGAATTGGGTCACCTTGTGAGAGCCGTGTCTGAGAGATGGTGGCAAAGACTTTAGCACACATGAGCGTGATCTCCGATCCAGTATCCAGGAGGGCATGGAGGGTGATTGTACCCTCGACCACCATGGTGGTGTAAATGCACTTAGCATTGCCCCTTCTAACTAGATCGCCTAAGAACTGCATCAGAGGTGCATTTTGTGGGTGTGCCTTCACCACCAGGGGGGGCTTTACATCCGGACCATCGCCTGCGGTTTCACAGAAATCTTCTCCCCATTTCACGAGATATACTCGTGGTTCCCGGCCTAGTCATGCCAACGGACAGCCTTCGTCATCCTCCTTGGGCTCTTTTGTTTTATCTGTTGAGGAATTTGACTGGTTTTGTAACAGTCTTCTAAATTCAGCCAAGCAGGCCTTCAAAGAGTCCAGCTCTGAGTAGGACTCATCAGGTTGGTCCGAGTCACTGTGTTGGCTACCTTTGCCCCTACGTTTAGAGCTATGGTCGGCGCGCTCCTGCCGTTTCTGGCCAGAGTGGGGATGATGATCTTGCTGCTGACCGCCTTGTTCCTTATGACCCTTTTCATATGATGAGCGGTTGCCATAGTCACTATGGCCTTGCCCTCGGTCCTTCTTGGCCTTACCTTGCCGCTTCTTCCCTCCACCCTGGTGATGGGTCGGCAAAGGGTGGTTCGGACCGGGATTTCTCCGGTTGGGTCCCCTTTTTGGAGCTTCCCTTCCTTCTAAGGTTAGCGGGGGCCCGTTTGCACCCTGGAGACCTGGAGACTAAGGACTCTGGGATCATCATCATTTCTGTCTGTGGGTTTGACGATGGTCTCCCAGGTAATTTGGGCTAGTTGCCTAATTTCCCTCATCAAGTAGCAACCTTGCCGACACGTCAGCATGACTTGATTCCGCACGCATGGGTGGAGGTTATGTAAGAAAAGGGATTTGAAGCCTCTATCTTCTTCTAAACCTGGTGTGTTGCTACCCTGGAAGTAGGTGGTATGTAGCTGTCTATAATACTCACGAGGTGCCTCAGACCATTTCTGCCTGATTTGTATTGCACACAACGTCATGGAGGTTTCATCCGTGCATGGCGCATATTCTTCCCTCATGTAATTGCGAAGTTTTGAATAACTATTGCGAACGTTTGGGGGTAGTGTCTCTAA
Source organism: Neoarius graeffei (assembly GCF_027579695.1). Lineage (NCBI taxonomy): Eukaryota > Metazoa > Chordata > Actinopteri > Siluriformes > Ariidae > Neoarius > Neoarius graeffei. Next base: position 5,222,230 of record NC_083587.1, read on the forward strand.
AAAGGCACGAACACTGCTACTGGAGGTCTTTCAGACCAGTTTAAGCTTCTCTCACATTGTGGCTCTCAGTAGGTCCATCAGGCATTGGTCAATTTCTCGTAAATAATCATTTACGTTGGTTCTTTTATTGTCGGGATCGAATCGCTCAATATCTTTGGCAAGTAGGTCAATTTGCTGTATGCAGAGGGCTTGGTGCGTGTCCTTATGCGGCCTCCTTCGCTCTCCTGAGTACTCACTATCTGAGCTACTCTGGAATTGCTCCCGTTCCGCATGAGAGTCGTAGTCTGATTCATCCGAAGGTAGATCAGGGAAACTGTAGCGCACTGACCTGAGTGTGCTATGGGCCTGGGCTCGGGATGAGCACAGGACGACTCCACCCTGGCTAAACGACGATGGAGTCGTGTAGCGAGTTGATGGAATTTGGCGGGATGTCTGGTGCTCGACCAGGTAATCCACGGTGTCCGGTTCGGATGTCTCTTCCCACTCTAAGCTTTGACACATGATTGGGGGTCTCTCACACCCCTCACGCCCTTCTTTGGGGGTCTGCTCCTTGGCAGCCCTTCCGGCACCCTCCTCGGCTTTCTCTAGCCTTTCGGCGCACTCATCAAGGGAGTCCTTCAAGAGACTATGCTCCCTATATAAATCATTGACCTCGGCTGCCAGCTCGGCATTGCTGGAGGTCAGTCTACCAACTTCTCCACGGAGTGATCTGATCTCTACCCAGATAGCAAGCTGACATTGAATAGATATTGATTTTCCATCTGAATCATCAGAATGGTCGACATTGAAATCTTGATGCAAAATAGATGTTGAATCACCATTGTTAAACCGATGTAACCCGACCTAAAATAAAGTTGACAGCAGTGATATTGAAACAACATTGATTCATAGTCGTCCTTATTATGATTGATGTATCATTGATATTTGGTTTACCGGGTGATAACAGTCATGTTGAAAAGTCATTGATTTTGTGTTGACCGGGAAATCACGTATGGTCGAAAAGCCATCGATATATAGTTGACCGGGAAAGATGATTGAAAAGTCATCGATCATTGTTGAACAGGACAGACAAAGACCGGCAGCGGCGCACAGGCACCCGTTCTCGGATCCGGGATCAATTACAGGTAAGCAGCACTTTCAGCATTTAATCCTTACACATAGTTCAATGTATAGTTCACGCGATACATAGACTGCCACAGCGTGCTGTCACGGCCGATTTCCTCCGATCAACTCCGATCAGCAACGCAAGCTGTCAAGTAGGCTAGCAAGCTTGATAAACTACAGGTTCTAGTTAGCTCAATGACTTCACTGGTGTCATAGCCCATGTTTACATTAGACCGTATCAGCGGATCATCAGATTAACGTTTTTAACACGATTTGCGTGCACACAGCAACGCCAATACACGGATACGCTCGGCTCCGCAGGCATCCTGCGCTCCAAATCACTCTGCCCTGAACAGCGAGTGCCCTCTGGAGGGTGCGCACTCCGGCCCTGCGCAGCTCACACAGCGCGCGAGTGAAGTGCACAAGCCACGATTCGGGACTGAGCCGCTGTGTGTGTGATCCCAGCGCATATCACTTACTACAGCCTATTATTAGCAGCAGTAGTACAATGTGTAACTGAAAACTATGTTTTGTGTGTGTTTCAGATGCCCTCACTCAACAGCCTGGCATGAATGATCTGGTCTTCACCCAGGCTGTGCAGAAATGGCTACGATATGCGCCAGACAGAACTGGAGGTGTCGCTCGCGCTGAAAGACATGAAAATTAAATGAACTTAAAATAAAAATCTTGTTTTCTTTAAAAAAAAGGCATGTGTTTCATATTTACTATTTTAGGCAATTAAAATGGAGATCCTGGCTGTAGATAAAGCAGGATATATGAGCCAGATATTTCTGGTAGGCTATCAATTGAAATAACATTGAAAGCGCATTGATTTTTAGTTATGTCGAAATTTCAATGTTGTTTCAATATCGACGCGAATTGAAATACAATTGAAGTTACGTGTGTCCATAGTTAATAAATCAACATCGTTTCAATGTTAGCGGAGGGTGCAAACTGATGTTAAATCAACATCGAAATCTGACGCTGATTCAATGGTTTAACGTCGACAATGCAATGTTGATTCTACATCGTTTCAATGTCAGCTTGCTATCTGGGTAGGTCAGTATCCTGGAAGTGTAACAGGAATAGCTTACCTAGTGCCTCTTGGACACTAATCGTTGTTCTCTTTGGATCTCTCATATGTTTTATTGAGTTGATTATGTTAGTTTGGCAATCACGCCTACTCATGCCCCTAATGGTTGCCCTTTCGGAGTCAGAGCAGTGAATGAGGTCTGCGATGACCTCAAAGAGAGACACGTCTTGGTCGTTGTCTTCAGTCTCTGAGACACAAGGGGATGCCATTTTACTTAGGTTGGGTGTTGGATAATTAATCAATCAATGAGTTAATTTATTAATTAATTATTATTAATTAATATTAACTGTGTAATTAATTAATTAATAAGGTTTGTTTTGTTTGGAAATGCTCTCTTATCCTAAGTTATCAATAGGTTGTTAGTATTTGTGATATGGTTATCACACTACTGTTAAAGGGCTGATGACATGTTTTTGACATCTTTGGCGATGTTTTATAACATAAAAAGTAATTCCTGATGATCCATATATTAATTCATGAAGGCGCCTATTTTACAAGTTATGATAAAAAACGCGGCTATTTGGGCAAATTTGATGGGGCTAAAGCACCCAGGAGACGAATGAGGAGGAGGGGCTATATGATGTCAGTGAAAGAATCTTCCTCCTCACTTACCAGTTTGTTGTTGATGCGAGAGGTGTTCAGTTTATCATTATTAGTATTATTATTATACATTATTATACATTATATATATATAAAGCTGAAGTCCCACATAATATATATATATATATATATTATGTGGGACTTCAGCTTCCAGACTGACAAACAGATCCTGGCTAACCAACCGGACATAGTGGTGGTGGACAAAGAGCAGAAGAGGGTGGTGGTGATAGATGTGGCGATCCCCGCTGACGCCAACATCAGGAAGAAGGAACATGAGAAACTTGAGAAGTATCAAGGGTTGAAAGAGCAGCTGGAATGGATGTGGAAGGTCAAGGGTTGCGTGGTCCCCGTGGTAGTGGGGGCACTTGGGGCAGTAACCCCCAAACTGGGAGAGTGGCTCCAGCAAATCCCAGGAACAACATCTGATGCCTAAGTCCAGAAGATCGCAGTCCTAGGAACATCGAAGATACTGCGCAGAACCCTCAAACTCCCAGGCCTCTGGTAGAGGACCCGAGCTTGAGGATGGCATGGATACCCCCCCCCCCCCCGCCGGGGGTGAGAAGGAGATTATATATATATATATATGTGTGTTATTATGCCTTCGCGTTGTGTTGCCGGCTTTTGCTCCAAAACCCACAAGGATGGGGTAAGTTTATTCAAGTTTCCCAGAGATCCCGAGCTGCATGCAAAGTGGGTGAAGCAAGTCAGGCGCACTCGTGACAAGTGGGAGCCCTCACCAACATCCGTCCTGTGCTCTGAACACTTCGATTTGGATTGTTTTGACACCCTTCCCAGCTTAAAGGAATCTCTTGGGTGTTCAGTTCAGCACAAATGTGTGTTGCTACCATCAGCAGTGCCTACAGTATTCCGGAGGGGGTCTACTAGTAGCTATGCTGGATCCAGTAGTCGCCTGGGACAAGGTGACTCTTCCAAAGACAGTCCAACTGCCAGAACATGTGTTGAGAAATGACATAAGATAAAGGTACGTAGAGCTATAGAGTACTCTGACATGATGCTAAAAATAGTAACCATGCGGTCTGTGTGGCCATCTTGGAAGTGACTCGCTCCAGAGCGCTCGTAGAGTACACATCATAGAGTACACATTCATGATAATCATAAATGTAATCATAAAGTTGGCGTGATATCAGTCATGTATTTGCTTGTGAAAGCTTGTTTCTCAAAGCAAACACTGAGGGAAAGCTAACTTAGCCAGACAAGTAGGCTACAGATTGTCATTTGCTTACGCTGATGTAGGTTATCAAATATTTTGCTTCATTCAAGGATAAAACTAAGAAGCCATAAACTAGAAGACGTGCCTGCCAATATTATCCTAAATGTATCATGGATCAGGCATAGTCGTAAGCTTATTATGTTAGCCGTTTGCATGCTCCATTAGGAACTATGTATTCAGTGTAGCATACGGCTTACATGATATAAGCAGTGTTTACACATGCAAGACAACAATACACAATATTAAAATATTGATTCTGTAACATTTTGAACAAATACGGGTTGACCTACCAATCCTTGTTATCCAACCTTGTAGTGTTCAATGCTGGGCTGTCTGCCTGTCCGCTGTCCATCTCGGGGTCAGAGTCGCTCTCAGATTGCACAGTAACAGGTTCAAACCTGTACGGTTGGATGCACCCGTGTTTGTCATCACTTGATTCTTCTGATCTATCCCACTCACAACACAATTCTAGACTCCCAGAAGAGGAAGAGCTAGAGAGTTCACCGGCATTTTCATGCGCCATTTCCATTGAGTAGACAGCCAGTGAACCGCAGCATGTTCTTCCGCTGACGTCACAACATGGCCGCGACCCAGGGACCCAGTTTTCTTGCGCTGTGCAATTAAAAGTTGGATATTCACGTAACAACAGCTTCTTTTCACGTAATTATAACAGAAATCTAACATGTTTGCCATGTTGTATAGTTTATTTAAGAAATTGCATAGAGTCATGTTTGTGTCATCAGCCCTTTAACCGTTTTAACACACCTGGGAATATACCTTAGCAGTTGCTCAATCAAACTGGTAGTTTATCTGTTGTTGCACAATATTCAAGAAGTCAACACCAGTCGCCTCACACAGGGCACCAATTTATGTAGGTGTATTATGTTTATGTGTATGTAGATTGGTGTTAAGTGATCAGTCATTAATAATTAAATTGAATCAATCCCATTGAATCATTTAATTTGAATCATTTAAATTAAATCAGTCTCATTAATTAATACCATTAATTTTGGTGCTTAATAATAAATTACCAAACAGCTAAATTATGGTATATTCCAAATTATTATGGTCACTTACCAAGCTGCAGCTAATAGTATTCATATACACCTTAGAATTCTTTTGAGATTTGGGCGACTTCCAGAAATATCGGAACAGCAAACAAACAAACACAGTTTCAATGATAATGGAATTTATTATAACAAAGATAAAATTGAATAACAGCAGATGAAATCTTCAGCAGTGTGTGTGTGTGTGAGTGTGTGTAAGCCAAAGGATTAGCTCTGTGTGCTAACTAGACAAAGGAAGGCTAGCTAACATGTGCTTTTGAGGCCTAGTGGCCACGTGGTTGTGTGTGAGTGTGTGTGTGTATGTGTGATAACAACAATTAAATGTTAACAATTAAAATACATTCAAATGGTCATCCGTGATATATGTGGATTTGAATGTGGGCACGGTGGAGTGCACTATAAAGGTTGAATTGAATCAGGACTTAGAATATCATCTAAAGTTGAGACAAAAGACCTCGTGATAAAGAACAAAGGGGGGGAGATTTCACCACATGTTTCCTCACAGAACAAAGAGAGTTAGCTTTGGTTTGCTAGCTAAAGTGTGTGTGAGGCCTAGTGTGTGTGTGACCACATGTTGAAGCCTGGTCCCTGGGGACAAAAGGCTTCCCTAGACAGCTAACCCACTAGCTTTATAGTATTATTAAATCTCCTGAAATCTTGATGAGGTCAATATATGTATAAGAATGAAATAAGAGTGTTAGAGAGGGAAAAGAGGTATGCACAACCTATCTATTAAACAATTGAGAGATTAAATCAAAATCGAACAATCATACAGTGTACACAAACCATTCCTGAGTTTAAAATTCACACTACCTCAATAAAGCAAAATTCCTGAGACTAGCTTTATTACTATGCCCAAAGAATGCCAAGTCTTACTTCCATATTTCGCCCTTCTGCAGAGGGCCGAGAATTTTTGGAGAAGGTGACTTTCGCAGGAGCTCCTGAGAAGAAAATCTGTGAAAAACAGAATTCTTGGAGAAACTTCGTAGCTCATGGGAAGAAAAATCTCTGTAGAAACAAGGTGCACAGCTTTATTGAAGAGGTCCAGCCGCTTCTTTGTCTTCAGACTAAAAACCACTTGGGCTGCAGTTTTGCACGTGCTGATGAGGAACAGATGAAACCAGTTATATTCAAGTTGTGTCAAAATCGCGTGATTCTCGCGTCTACTGTGGCCAAAGGTAAGTAAAAGAAACAGCGCAAAACTCTGATTCTAGACAAAAAGACGTTTTATCTAGTTTGCTCGGCCAAGCGGATCTCTCTGTGTCCCGACGGATTGAAGTCCAGATGGAAAAGAGAAAGAAGGAAGCGTTGTTCAGTTGCTTATAGAATTGTAGAGGAAGTGACGTAGATGATCCCGCCCATGCATGACGGAGGTCAACGCGGAAGTTGGCTGATGGGAAATGTAGTTTCTTAAAGAGATGGGCTGTTGTCCCTGACAACAAAAAAGATACAGTGGGGCAAAAAAGTATTTAGTCAGTCACCAATTGTGCAAGTTCTCTCACTTAAAAAGATGAGAGAGGCCTGTAATTTTCATCATAGGTATACCGCAACTATGAGAGACAAAATGAGGGGAAAAAAATCCAGCAAATCACATTGTCTGATTTTTAAAGAATTTATTTGCAAATTATGGTGGAAAATAAGTGTTTGGTCAATAACAAAAGTTCATCTCAATACTTTGTTATATACCCTTTGTTGGCAATGACAGAGGTCAAATGTTTTCTGTAAGTCTTCACAAGGTTTTCACACACTGTTCCTGGTATTTTGGCCCATTCCTCCATGCAGATCTCCTGTAGAGCAGTGATGTTTTGGGGCTGTCGCTGGGCAACACGGACTTTCAACTCCTTCCAAAGATTTTCTATGGGTTTGAAATCTGGAGACTGGCTAGGCCACTCCAGGACCTTGAAATGCTTCTTACGAAGCCACTCCTTCGTTGCCCGGGTGGTGTGTTTGGGATCATTGTCATGCTGAAAGACCCAGCCATGTTTCATCTTCAATGCCCTTGCTGATGGAAGGAGGTTTTCACTCAAAATCTCACGATACATGGCCCCATTCATTCTTTCCTTTACACGGATCAGTTGTCCTGGTCCCTTTGCAGAAAAGCAGCCCCAAAGCATGATGTTTCCACCCCCATGCTTCACAGTAGGTATGGTGTTCTTTGGATGCAACTCAGCATTCTTTCTCCTCCAAACACGACAAGTTGAGTTTTTACCAAAAAGTTCTATTTTGGTTTCATCTGACCATATGACATTCTCCCAATCCTCTTCTGGATCATCCAAATGCTCTCTAGCAAACTTCAGATGGGCCTGGACATGTACTGGCTTAAGCAGGGGGACATGTCTGGCACTGCAGTATTTGAGTCCCTGGCGGCGTAGTGCGTTACTGATAGTAGCCTTTGTTACTTTGGTCCCAGCTCTCTGCAGGTTATTCACTAGGTCCCCCCATGTGGTTCTGGGATTTTTGCTCACCATTCTTGTGATCATTTTGACCCCACGTGGTGAGATCTTGCGTGGAGCCCCAGATCAAGGGAGATTATCAGTGGTCTTGTATGTCTTCCATTTTCTAATAATTGCTCCCACAGTTGATTTCTTCACACCAAGCTGCTTACCTATTACAGATTCAGTCTTCCCAGCCTGGTGCAGGTCTACAATTTTGTTTCTGGTGTCCTTTGACAGCTCTTTGGTCTTGGCCATAGTGGAGTTTGGAGTGTGACTGTTTGAGGTTGTGGACAGGTGTCTTTTATACTGATAACGAGTTCAAACAGGTGCCATTAATACAGGTAATGAGTGGAGGACAGAGGAGCTGCTTAAAGAAGTTACAGGTCTGTGAGAGCCAGAAATCTTGCTTGTTTGTAGGTGACCAAATACTTATTTTACTGAGGAATTTACCAATTAATTCATTAAAAATGCTACAATGTGATTTCCTGGATTCTTTCCCCCCATTCTGTCTCTCATAGTTGAAGTGTACCTATGATGAAAATTACAGGCCTCTCTCATCTTTTTAAGTGGGAGAACTTGCACAATTGGTGGCTGACTAAATACTTTTTTGCCCCACTGTAACTGGTACCGATGTGAACAGAAAGTCAGAGAAATCCTCAAGGACAAACTCAGGCTCGACCCACTTAAGACTGAAATCAAACGTTCTCATCGTAATGGAAAATTCCAGGAAGACGGCCAGCCACGACCCATTGTTGCGAAACTTCTCCGATACAAAGACAAAGAAGCCATCATGCAGACAGCAAAGTACCTCAAAGGATTGAACATCTACATCAACGAAGACTTTCCAGAAACAGTACCCCAAAAGAGGAAAGAACTCCTCCCGGAAATGCGGGCAGCAAGAGAGAGAGAAAACGTGGCATACTTACGGTACAATCAGCTGTTCATGCACCCATCGAGAGACACACCAAGGAGGGACAACACATGAAGAAACCAGACTCGACTAAGTCATCACCGGTAATCAAATCTCATGATCTCCACTACTGAAAAACAGCCATCTCTACCTTCACAAATAAGTAACAATGGCTTAAGTACCCTAGTATTTATCCCCTTTGACTTAAATGAAAATGTTTATGAATCACACTTTTCATCTCTCGACCCTGATTTAAATTTCTTTAATAACTACTATACCGTACTTCTTCTAAGAGCACCACACAGTATTACAACACTGACTCATTCATCAATACATGCAAATCAAGAAAAAGCAATTCTCTCTCTATGTTTCATTTAAATGTAAGGAGCCTTTCGTGCCACTTTGAGGAGCTCAATGAATACCTATACTCTATAAAACATAGGTTCTCAGTAATTGTTCTCACAGAGTCTTGGCTAACTGAAAATACAATCCACAATTATAACATACCCAGGTATAAAAGCATTCATCACTGTAGACTGAACAAGGTAGGTGGGGGGCTTTCTCTATACATAAGAAATAATTTATCTTATATAGAAAGAAACGACTTGGAATTTGTAATTGATGAATCGGGCACACAGCGTATTTTTGTTGAACTGTTTTCAAATGGTAATGAGGGGGAAAAATCGTCATTAGCTGCGTATACCGTCCTCCTAATACAGACATTCAACAATTTAATAACCAATTGACAGAATGCCTGAATAACATCAACAAAGAAAAGAGTACTTGCTACATTCTTGGAGACTATAACATAGACTTACTTAAAACCTCGCATTCCCCTACTACTGATCACATTAATAACATTTTCTCTAACTCCTTTTTCCCTCTTGTATACAAGCCCACCAGGATTACCCCACACTCTGCTACCTTAATTGATAACATATACACAAACACACTTAACATCGACTACACGGCTGGGATTATGGTAACAGATATATCGGATCACTTTCCGATATTCCTTATATCTGATTTAGTGGAACCAACTAGGAAGACAGCCAAAATATCTTACCGTCTCATTAACATGACAAACATTAAGAAATTTACAGAATCCCTATCAGGTATAGTTTGGGACAACATACTTAGCGAGGCGGACACAGAGAAAGCTTACAATCACAGAGAAAGCTTACAATCCGTACGGTTCTTGAAACGTACGGATCTTTATATGAAAAATGTTTTCCTAAGAAAAACGCAAAAATTTTCAACCATTCTCAAAAAAAAACTTGGTTAAGTAGTGGAATATTAAAATCAATACGCAGAAAAAACAAACGTTATGCTAAGTACGTCAAGAACCCTACACCCCTTAACCACAGTGTCTACAAAAAGTACCGAAATCAGCTAAATCATCTCCTTAGAACTGCAAAGAAAGAATACTATCACAGAAAGTTTACTGAAGCCGCTTCTAATATAAAACAAACATGGAGAATGATAAATGACATCTTAAATCATGACAAAATAAAAACACCCGGTCCAAACAAAATTCAAATTGGAAATAAAACTATCGAAAATAAAGAAGAACTATGTGATGAATTCAATGATTTTTTTTGTCAATATTGGGCCTTCACTAGAAAGCAAAATACAGAAAGGACCACAGGACCCTTTGAACTACATTACCTTACAAGTAGAATCTAATTTATCGACCTTTATACCACCAACTAATGCCGAAATCACAGACATCGTCAAAAACCTAAAAGATTCATCTGCTGGGCATGATGAAATAAGCGCTAAAGTTCTAAAACTTTCCCTGCCCTATGTCATTGCCCCTCTTACACACATTCTTACTCTTTCCTTGCAAAATGGAGTTGTTCCTCACTTACTAAAAGTTGCAAAGGTAACTCCCATCTTTAAAAGTAGTGATCCACTTAATATCAACAATTATCGACCCATATCTGCCCTCCCCTGTATATCTAAAGTTCTCGAAAAACTAATATATAACCATCTTCTGAAACATTTAGATCATAATAACATCCTATACAAACACCAATATGGCTTCAGAAAGGGCTATTCCACCTCTATGACACTGATTCAGTTAATGGACAAAATTTCCTCAGCTATAAACAACAAAGAGTACACCATTGGGATTTTTCTCGATTTATCTAAAACATTTGACACAGTAAATCATTCTATTCTACTAAGCAAACTAAAACGATATGGCATAAATGACTGTGCATTAAAATGGTTCTCTTCTTATCTGTCTGACAGACAATAATATATAACAATTAACAACACTAAATCTACACTTAAAACAGTACAATGCGGAGTACCACATGGAACAATTTTAGCACCTTTACTATTTCTAATTTACATCAATGACCTTGCACAAGTTTCCACAATCATCTTCTTTATCTTATTTGCAGATGACTCCAATCTTTTCCTTTCACACTCAAACTTTAATACTCTAATAAAACTAGCTAATCAAGAATTAGAAAAAGTTGTTATCTGGTTCGAGGCTAACAAATTATCTGTCAATGCCAAAAAAACATACTTCCTTATTTTCTGTAATAAAAATAAAACCTACAATAGAAATAATGCAAAAATCTTACTAAAAAGTATACCCCTTTCTCAAGAGTGTCAAGCTAAATTCTTAGGCGTAATAATAGATGACAAACTGACCTGGAAACCACATAAAGCCATGTTATGTAATAAAATATCTAAAACTATTGGACTTATGGGAAAAATCAAACATCTTCTCACTCAACAAACCATTATCACCATATATAATAGCTTAATATACCCATATCTGACCTACGGAAATATTGTATGGGGATGTGCCTACAAAACTACACTACAGCCCCTAATACTACTCCAAAAAAGATTTGTTCGTATGGCCACCGGATCCAGTTTTTATGCCCATTCTTTACCTCTATTTACGAAGCTTAAGATTTTAAATATTATTGATATCAATAGACTTCAGCTAAATATCTTCACTTTCCAATTTCTTAGAAATTCTCTTCCAGACACGTTTGATAGTTTTTTAAATCTTAAATTTTAAATCTTAAATCAATTTCATGCTTACCAAACTCGACAAAGCGACCAACTACATATCCCCCTGGTGCGAACATCCCTAGGTCAAAAGACTGTTCAATACAAATGTGTAATTGAATGGAATAACCTCCCCCTCTACCTTAAAAGTTTTACATCCATGATTAGTTTTAAACATAATCTCAAAAACCACCTATTTTCATTCCCCAGCCACACTTGACCTTTATCTTTAAATATAGTTCAGTCTTGGATCAAATTGTAAAATATTACACTACACCATGCACCAGGCTTCTGTTATTAGTACATTTATTCACCATTCGAAATCAATCAATTATACTTTTTTTACTTTATGTATAGATCCTAGGCTACATTTTATTCGTTTCTTATTTTCACTCGTTAACTTATATTTTGTTATCTGCAATTGACATTGTTTATATTTATTTCAGTTATGATACCAGTTACAGTTTAACATATAATTTTGTTACCAATTATTAAATTATTACTATCTTTGTTATTATTTGTTATTATTTACGATTGTTAATATAGTTATTCTCTAATTTGTTAAATTTGTATTAATTACTTGTTAATTTAAATGGGGGAAGACTTAGAACAAGCCATTGTGCTTTTTTTCTTCCCCCAGCATGTTTTCTGTTTTTGTTCCATTTATGTTTTCTTGTAAATCTCTTTTATTTGTTTTATTTGTCCCCAGACAGCGTGAGGAGAGCTCTCAGGACGATAAATGCACGAAAAGCCCCGGGTCCTGATAACATTCCTGGTCGTGTCGTGAGAGACTGTGCCGAGGAGCTCACAGATGTCTTTACAGACATCTTCAACATCTCGTTGAGCCAGGCTGTTGTTCCCACATGCCTCAAAACCACCACCATCATCCCGGTCCTGAAGAAGCCGTCTCCCTCCTGCTTCAATGACTACCGCCCTGTCGCACTCACTCCCATCCTCATGAAGTGCTTCGAGAGGCTAAGTCATGAGGCATATCAAGTCTGCCCTCCCCCCCGCCCTGGACCCTTTCCAGTTTGCATATCAGTCCAACTGTTCAACCGATGACACCATCTCCACTGCCCTCCACTCAGCCCTCATCCACCTGGAGACAAAAGACTCATATGTCAGAATGCTGTTCATAGACTTTAGCTCAGCATTCAACACAATCATTCCTCAGCAGCTCATTCATAAACTGGACCAACTGGGACTCAACAGCTCCCTGTGCAACTGGCTGCTGGACTCCCTGATGGGGAGACCACAGACTGTACGGGTCGGCAGCAACTCCTCCAGCACCATCACGCTGAACACAGGGGCCCCCCAAGGATGTGTGCTAAGCCCCTCCTCTTCACTCTGCTGACCCACGACTGCACACCAACATCCAGCTCAAATCTCTTCATTAAATTTGTGGATGACATGACTGTGGTGGGTCTCATCAACAATGGCGATGAGACAATCTACAGGAGTGAGGTGAGCCGCTTGGCCATGTGGTGCAAGGACAACAATCTCCGTCTGAACGTGGAGAAGACGAAGGAGATTGTTGTGGACTTCAGGAGAGAGCACACCCAGCATGCTCCACTATCTATCGACAGTGCTGCAGTGGAGAGGGTGAGCAGCACCAAGTTTCTGGGTGTGCACATCTCTGAAGACCTGTCCTGGAGCAACAACACCGCATCACTGGCTAAAAAAGCCCAACAGCGTCTGTACTTCCTCCGCAAACTGAGGAGAGCAAGAGCCCCGGCCCCCATCATGCACACTTTCTACAGAGGCACCATCGAGAACATTCTGACCAGCTGCATCACCGTGTGGTACGGCGCCTGCACCGTGTCCTGCTCCAAGTCTCTGCAGTGCATCATGAGAGCAGCTGAGAGGATCATTGGTGTCTCTCTCACTTCTCTAATGGATATTTATAACTCCCGCCTCACCCGCAAAGCCATCAGGATTGCAGGTGACCTCACCCACCCATCTCACAGCCTCTTCAGCCTGCTGCCATCGGGGAGGAGACTGCGGAGTGTCCGGGCCAAAACTAGCAGGCTCAAGAACAGTTTCTTTCACCAGGCAGTCAGGAGGCTCAACTCCCTCCCTGTTCTACCTCTCCTCCCCCCTCTGCCCCCTGCCACAGATTCTGCTCACACACCCCCCTGCCCCCCCTTCAGCTTCTGACATGTCATCCTCACAGTTCCCCCCCCCAACACACACACACACGCACACACACACACACACATACATCTCATCATTCATTAACACACTGAACTCAGGGACCACGCATCTCACTTTACCTCGCTCATTTGCACTATTCCGCACTACCTCATCTTAACAGCTGCTAGTTTGTTTGTACTGCTTATTTCATTTTTACCTGCTATACCTCAAGTGCCCTTGACTGTTTTGTTTATTTGAACCAGTGTGTGTGTGTTTGTGTGTGTGTATATTTATGTATATATGAGTGTTTAGTCTACGTCTAGTTCATATCTAGAGTGTTTATACTGTTTATATTGTCTGTTTGAGTGTTTAGTCTTTGTGTAGTTCTTATCTAGTGTTTATACTGTTTATATTGTCTGAGTGTTTAGTCTATGTCTTGTTCTCATCTAGTGTTTATACTGTTTATTTATACTGTTTATATTGTTTGTTTGTTTTTTTAATTATTCTTTGAAAATTGAAAAATGCATGATTCCGGATCAGAAGGTTGCGTGTTCAAGCCAACAAGGTGTCATCTTGTCTCTGTATAACTCATACAAAACACCTTTTCCAAATGATTGCCCATCATCTGGCACAAATAATGATCAAAAGTACTTGTTTAACCTGCAAAATGATATAGTTAACTCATAGAATTTGAATCTTGGTCCTATCTATTGAGCTGTGCAGGCTATAAGGTGAGCTGTACTGAACCATAGGGCATACTTTCTTTTCAAACATGAAAAAGATTGACCATCAGGTCACTTGGAAAATGTTACCATCATGAAGTATGCTTTATGACTGTTATTCTAAAGTCTTATCTTGGTTCAAGGAATCCCTTTCTTGTCAATGTATTGGACTCCTTTGACAAGCATCACCATTTTCAACTATACTTGTCTTATTGGAACAAGGAAACCAATTGACTAATAAAAAAGTCTGTTCCTCTGACAAAGACAGAATTCATCATTGGACCATCAGATTAAAACACTGATGCGCTCCCGTCTGAGCTTTCCAGGCTCCACTCTTCTGTTTCTTTAAGAGTCAAAGCATGTCAGGACTTTGGACACACATTTTCAACAGGTTCCTTTGATTCAATTAATGCCCTGCTCATACTGTCTGGTGTTTGTCACATTCAAAAATGTCTTAATATACCTTTCCTTTGAACCCTCAAAACAGGGTACCCTCAAAAACCAACTTTTCCACTGATTGCCCATCATGTGACACAAATAGTGACATAAAGGATTTATATAAAATGTAGGCTGTAGAGCACGGATGTAGATTGCCTCCTTAAGACCACACTCAAACCACCTGGGGTCTCTGTCTAGCACTTTAACGTCCTCAATGTTGACACTGTGGTCAGTACAGGCCTTGTGTATGTAGTATGGCACCTCAAACAGGGGTTCAGGGAGCATAGGCATCCTAGCTCAGTCAACTCCTCTGAGGTGTCATACCACATACACAAGGCTTGTCCTGACCACAGCATCAACATTGAGGACGTTAAAGTGCTAGACAGGGACCCCAGGTGGTTTGAGCGTGGTGTTAAGAAGGCACTCTACATCCATGTCCTGCAGCTGACCCTCAGTAGAGAGGGGGAGGAGATACCAACTTCCAGAGATCTACACTAAGCTTGTCAGAGCGCATGTGTGCACTGACATCACTTCTTAGCCCAGTTCATCACAGCTGAAGAAGGATCCAGCTGGATCCGAAAATTCCCAAGTGAGTTTTCATTTCTTTGTGTTGAGATCAAAATTAAAATAATAATAACAATTTAAATTTTAAACTGTATATGAGGTTCAGTGTGGTGAAGAGGCAGTTGTACACATATAGGCCAGCAATGTCATACTCAGGCCATGACTTACAACTACTGCAATAATTCCATTTACTATATTGTACTGGAAACAACACAGCCAAAAAGGGTTCATGGTGACTGATTTATCTTCAATGGTGTTTTTTTCTTTTTTTTAAGTAAAGTTTAGTGTCTGAATAGTTCAGTCGGGAGAGCATTAGACTTCTCATCCATTGCCTTCTTGGATGGAAAAGTAAAAACTTAGCTGAAAACCCGATTAGAAGGCATTCACCTTCTCTGATCCAGCTGCTGCTTCAAATCATCCTTTCGCTGTGACATGCTCAAGTACAGAGAGTCTGTTTTGAGGAAAGGTTAGAAAATTGGTTCGATTTTGATGGCATGGTCAAAAGTGTTCTTCTTTGAAAAGAATGCAAGTACAATACTTCAACAAAATAGTCTATGGTTCAAACATTCCCAATCTAGGACATGATTCAGCCAGCCCACTGAAACCTGTGTTCTGAAAACTTTTCAAGCAGTATTTTGAGGCATTTTATTTTCAACAATCCCAATGGACAAATTTTGAAAACATATTACATGAAAGAGCCACTTTTATCCAGGGTAACATATAACAGATCCAGGAAAGCAGCTGGGGGTTTGGTGCCTTGCTTAAGAGTACTTCAGCCATTCCTGCTGATACAGAGACCCAAACCAGCAACCTTTTCGTTCCAAAGTTGCCTCTCTAACCATTGGGCCATGACATCCCCTATTATGCTAGCTTGTTAAGTTATAAAGGGGAATTCGGTGAAAGAATTGTTAGCAGAGCAATCTTATGTTTTGCAGGAGCTTGTCAAAATCCTGGATAGTCACCATCCACCTGAAAGTCCCTGCATTTGACTGTGCAAAAAGCCCAACACCATTCTGTTAACACATCTTGATGTAAATATCAGGAAATAAAAGCTGAAATTTTGACCTATCATATCTTCATCTTTTGACCTCAAACACAAATGTCTTCAGTGTGTGGCAAAAAAGCAACAGAATTGGCCTTGCTGTTCCAGTACTTTTGGCTTTGCAGCTGGAAATACTGTCAGAGCTGTTACTATCAAAAATGAAGTACTACATTCTGAGCAGCACTATGATATAAGCAGCTTTGAGAGTTGTGTGGTGGTGTAGTAGTGATCACTGTTGCCACACAGCAAAATGGTTCCAGGTTCGAACTTCATGGCTAGCAGGGGACTTTCTGTGTGAAGTTTGCATGTTGTCTCTGTGGAATTCCTCTGGGTGCTCCAGTTTCCTTCCACAGTTCAAAGACATGCAGATGAGGTAATAATAATCAGCCGCTGGGGTTGCATAAGCCAGTGCATATTTAGTGCTTGTCCCAACCCTGGGTATAATGAGGAGGGTTGCATCTGGTGTTGGGGGGGAAGCTATGCTGAATGAAATATGAGGCTCCTAAACTGATCTGCTGGGGTGACCCCTAATGGGAGCAGCTGAAAGAAGCAGACTCTACTTAATTTTACTGATCTGTTTAAAGCAAACGATTAAAGGGGCCAGCTCACTCTTCCCAAAATCCAATTTGTTATTGTATTGTTTTGTTTTGAAAGCAGATGATCACTACATGCTAGCTCTCTTTGCAGCAAAATGTCCGCAAATTCACTGTTAGTCATCCTTTCAATACCGATCTCAAACTTTTCTACATCTATGTGTCATACGTGGAATCTTTGAACAAATTATACCTTTATCATTTCTTTCTTTCTTTTCTGGGCACCCACATGATGGCCAAGACCAGTTCGGGTCTATTACTGCAAAATGCAAACACCATTTATTTATAATTATTTTAAATTGAGCAATACATAGTGACATTTAAAAATATAAATAAAGCTTAGATTTGTGAGGAACAAAGGAGAATTATGGATCAGAAAGACTGACAGTAAAACACATGACAGTCTGACCTGTCATGATATCCAGTTTCATTGAGTTGGACAAACACGGATTTCTTTCATGTTGTCTCTAAAAAAATTTAAAAAATATAAATATATACTGTATATGCTCATCGACACTCCCATTTGACATGCTGAGTGTGATCACAAACTCTCTTTGTCACATATTTTTCATTACTGCAAAGCATTATTTCAGTGTTAAAACACCTACTTTCATTTAATTCCTATTTCATTGATGTAGTCGAGAACACAATGTAAGTAGCAGCTAAACAGTAAATAGCTTGTGGCTTATCTAGTTATTATGGGATATCTGTGACTGTACCTGAAAAACTAAAGCTAATTAAAAACTAAACCAAAATTCCGTAAAATGAAGCTAAATCTACTGATACACTTGGAAAATGAATGAGAAACTCAGCTGAAATGAAAAAAAACTTAACAACTAAAAAACAAAAAAAGAATTAAAATTTCAAAACTATAATAATTCTGGTGAGGACACTGTGTAAAATATAAATTAAAATAGAATGTGTTGGTTTTTAAATCATGGAAACCCTCTCTTTCATTGAAAACAGTCAACAGACAACATATTAAATGTTGAAACTGAGAAATTTTATTGTTGTTTGAAAAATATATGCTAATTTTAAATTCAATGCCAGGAACACATTTCAAAAAGTTGGGAAGGGCATGTTTACCACTGTGCTGCATCACCTCTACTTTTAAAAACACTCTGTAAATGTTTGAGAACTGAGGAGACCAAGTGCTGTAGTTTTGAAAGAGAAATGTTGTCCCATTCTTGCCTAATTAAAGGATTTCAGTTGCTCAAGAGTTTGGAGTCTCCTTTATCGTATTTTGCATTTCATAATGCACCAACTGTTTTCATTGGGAGATAGGTCTGGACTGCAGGCAGGCCAGTTTAGCACCCTGACTCTTTTATTATGGAGCCATATAGTTGTAATGTGTGCAGAATGCAGTTTGACATTGTCTTGCTAAAATAAGTAAGGCCTTCCCTGAACAAGACATTGGTAGTGTGTTGCCCTAAAACCTGTATATGTCATTCAGTGTTAATGCTGCCTTCCCAGATGTGTAAGATACCTATGCCATGTGCACGAATGTGCCCCCCTACCATCACAGATGCTGCCTATTGAACTTTGTGCTAATAACAAACTGGATAGATGGTCCATCTCATCTTTAGCCTGGAGGATGCAGCATCTCTGATTTCCAAAAATAATTTTGCATTTTGATTCATCAGACCACAGGACAGTTTTCCACTTTGCCTCAGTCCATTGTAAATGAGCTCAGGTACAGAGAAGGTGGTGGTGGGTCTGAATATTGTTTATATATGGTTTTAACTTCCATTCGTGGATGCATTGATGAACTATGTTCACAGACAGTGGTTTTCAGATGTGTTTCTGAGCCCATGTAGTGATTTTCACTACAGACTTGTGTCTGTTTTTAATGCAGTGCCACCTGAGGGCTCAAGGGTCATGGAGCATCCATGATTAGTTTTTGTCCTTGTCCCGTGCATACAGAGATTACTTTGGATTCTCTGAATCTTTTAATGACATTATGTCCAGTAAATGATGTGATCCCTAAATTCTTTGCAATTTTATGTTGAAAGTTATTGTAGCACTATTTGTCTTTCACAGACTGGCGAACCCCTCCCCATCTTTACTTCTGAGAGACTCTGCCTTTCTGGTATGCTCTTGTAATACCCACTTTAATACCCACCTGTTTCCAGTTAACCTAATTAGTTGTGAGATGTGCCAGCAGTTTTTTTCAGCATTACACAATTTTTCCATTCTTTTTTTACACAATCTCAACTTTGTTTGAATTGCGTTGTTGACTTTCCATTCAAAATGATCATGATTAAAAAAAATACAATAATACAATTTCAATATTTGACATGCTGTCTTTTTACTATTTTCAATGAATTATATTGTTTCTGTGATTTGGAAAATTTTGCATCCTGTTTTTATGAACATTTTACACAGCGTTCCAAGTTTTTGGTACCAGGGTTGTACAGAAACCTGTGATTTGCCTTGCAGTTGTCAGAGCTGCTGTTATAGAAAATTAATCAGCACCAAGTAACCAAAGCTCTTGACTGAAGAATTCAGTAAAACAATCAAATAACATTATTCATTCAGCTTAAAGAAATGGTGAAATGATAAAATTTGTTCTCTGCATTGGATCAGACATCTCTTGGAATTGCAGCCGTTGAAAACTTATTCATATTTTTTGCTTCCAAAATGAACAATAGGGCATTTGTCCCCTATTTTTTGTTCAACAGCACAATTCAAGGATTCAAACCAACAGTTGTCTCTGTATAACTCATAAACAGCAACTTACTACCACTTTTTCATTGTTTTCAACACTACTTATAAAACAAAGGGGCAATAGAATTCAATGACTATGAAAAATGACTACACATCATATTATTCAGTGCAAATTAATCCCAGTGAATATGTTCTGAGAAAAGATGATTTTAATGATGTATTGTTGGATAAACACTTTGGGAAGTGGGAGTGTACAAATATGCTAGCTTTATGCAAATGTATGTGGCCAGGTTGGGAAGGATAAGGCTGGACACATCAAAAATTATTTTTGAGGGTGTTCTATTTCCCCATTTTTTCTGAATGTTTTGAGCATCTGTTTGATTTTTGTAGAATATAGTAAATGAAATTATTTCAGTAGTCGTAAATCATGGCCTGAGTATGACATTGCTGGCCTATTTGTGTACAACTGCCTCTTCACCACACTGAACCTCATAAACAGTTTAGAATTTAAATGATTTTTTTTCTTTTTTGATTTCAACACAAAGAAATGAATTACTTTGAAATTCAAGGACTTGAATTTGAATTGTGTTTTTCATGGATGACTTCAAAGCCTTCATGGATGACATGACAATTACAACAAAGTCTGTTCCTGAAGGAAGATGGATGCTGGAGGACATTGGCAGACTGATAACATGGTCAAAGATGAAGTTTAAGCCATCCGTCTTGCAGCCTGGTTTTAAAGAAAGACAAAGTTCAGGACTGCTTCAGATTCAGGATAGATGGTGAAGACATTCCGACAGTTGCTCCAGTGCTTTTCAATGCTGAACCTCGTCATTGTTACGCTCGACCATCTGTTTGCCGCCATACTGCTGAGGCCATGCCCCCGTCCTGGTGCCAAACATTTAAGCATGAGCTTTGCTTTTCTCGAGGCCCAGGCAAAAGGAGCTAAACACTCCTTTTGTGGTTTCTGTAGCGTAGTGGATATCACGTTTGGCGAACACACGAAAGGTCCCTGGGGCAAAACCAGTGCTTGTTTTCTTGGACTGAGAAGTGAATAAACATCGAGCTGTCATCTCCGCTCAGCCCATGACTTTTAGAACAACCTGAAAAACCTTCAGGTATTTTCTGCTCTGTTGTGGTTATCCCTTTCCCCTAACAAGCGAACGGAGGTGCCTGAGAAACCTGGCAGGTCCGTGCTTTGCTTTCATAAATGTCCAGGTGTCTTAAAATCGGGTACTCTCGAAACAGCCAGGAAGACCGACCCTTGTCAGGACTGGACAACTTTTGGTAGATTAGCGGTTGTCATGTTCTCCTCCGTACAAACGGTCATCAGGACAAAACCTGGTTGGAACAGTTTCCCTGCCTTTCAGGTTTTCCTTCAAGAGAGATAACAGCTGCTGTAAAAAACAAACAAACAAACAAACAAACAAGCATTCTCTACATTTCCACTGGCTGCGGAAGCATGGAATTGCAATTCATCATAAGGAGGTGGTATTCTCAAATACAACGTCCTTCCTCGTTTATGGAGCGGTGTCAAGTCAACAGGGCTGCACACAGCATCAGAACTCAGCAAAATGGCACTGACTTTTGATCATGTATCAACAAGTATTTGATTTAGACCATCCAACATGTAGACACTTTTGCTTGTTAAATCTAAAACAGTGACTGTACAGTTTCCCATTTGTGGAAAAAGTAGCATGTCACCAATGAAAGAAAATCATGCTCATGGACTCCATGTTTTTTCACAGGACAAGTTGGCCCAGGTGAAAACTAACATCATTCAGCCCTGTGAACAGCTACTGACACTGCTAGTGGAAAGCAGAAGGAACAGCCCTCAGTCACATCCAAACAAGGTAGTGACAGGCAACTGATTCCTTCCCGGTGTTTTGTCCCAGTGCCTTTTGTTGCAGCAATGAAATATTGGCATGAAAGGACATGCCTTGGCCAGGAATCTCATCTCATCTCATTATCTCTAGTCACTTTATCCTGTTCTCCAGCTGGAAGCTGGAGCCTATCCCAGCTGACTATGGGCGAAAGGCGGGGTACACCCTGGACAAGTCACCAGGTCATCACAGGGCTGACACATAGACACAGACAACCATTCACACTCACATTCATGCCTACGGTCAATTTAGAGTCACCAGTTAACCTAACCTGCATGTCTTTGGACTGTGGGGGAAACCGGAGCACCCGGAGGAAACCCACGTGGACACAGAGAGAACATGCAAACTCCGCACAGAAAGGCCCTCACCGGCCACGGGGCTTGAACACGGACCTTCTTGCTGTGAGGCGACAGCGCTAACCACTACACCACTGTGCCGCCTGGCCAGGAATCAAGCCCAGGTTACCCGCTTGGAAGGCGGTTACGCTAACCACAATCCAGCCAACACTTACACTAGGGACAAGTGCTTAAGTGGGATTGCTTCTAGTGTTGTGGCCCAGGCAACAGCAAATCAGCATGCTTGCTGCAGTTTCTGTAGTGTAGTGGTTATCACATAGGGTTGCCAACCATCCCAATTTGCCTGGGACGTCCCGAATTTTAGGTGAATTTAATTTGTCCCGTGAGGAACAGCTCCTGTCCCATATTCCAATTGCAGTCGCAGTTTTTGATGAAATATTTTGTCCAATAGTAGCAGACTGGTGATTGATGACACATTCTGAACAGGGATCTTTGATAGGCTACTGTGATAAGGTGCCAAAACTCATGCAAACATTGCTGTGGGAGACAGTTGTTGAGTTCAGTTCAGTCAGTGGTTCTCTGCTCGTGAACAAGTCAGTGAAAATGGATGAACCTGCTAAGAAAAAGAGGCTTTGCAGCTACAACAAGGAATGGGAAGCAAAAAGGTCATGGGTTAAAGCCACCACAGACACTAGGAGAGCATTTTGTACATTATGCCGCCAAGAGATATCTATTGGCCATGGTGGCGAGCACGATTTATCCTGCCATGAAGACACAGACTTGCACAAAAGGGCTGTGCTATCTAAAGGAGCTAGCAACATAAGTACATTCTTCGCCACATCTACTTCTGAAATCGACAAAATTTCTGCAAGCGAGGTAGCCTGTGTGTATCACACCATCAAACACGGCCATAGCTATAACAGCACAGACTGTACAGTGAAATTAAATGGGACCTTATTTCAAGACTCGAGTGTTGCTAAGAAGATGCAATTGGGAAGAACCAAAGCGGAGATGATAACCATGAATGTCTTGGGACCAAGCACTGTGGGGAAAATAGTGTCTGACCTTTCTAGTTCTACAGATGATGGTGAGCCAATTTATTTTTCACTTGTTAGCGATGCCTCGAACAAGGGAAATAGGAAAATGTTTCCAGTATGTGTGAGGTATTTCTCCGCGTCGGATGGTGTACAATCCAAGCTGTTGGATTTCTATGAAGACAGCGGCGAAACTGCAAATGGAATACACCAGGATCTTATTGCCTGCCTTGACACGTATGGGCTTAATGTTAAAAACATCGCCGCGTATGCCGCCGACAATGCAAATGTGAACTTCGGAAAGCACCATTCTGTCTACAAATTGCTCAACAGTGCAAACGATGGCATTCTAAAAGCTAACTGCCCTGCCCATGTTGCACACAACGCATGCAAGTATGCGAGCGATAAGCTGACAGTGGATATCGAGACCATCGTTTTGAAAATTTACAATCATTTCTCTCTGTCATCATCTCGGCGAGAGGAACTGCGGTCCTTTTTTGCTTTCACTGACATTGAGTGGCGGGAGATATTGCGTCATGTGTGCACTAGGTGGCTCTCTCTACATCCAGCAGTGACACGTCTCCTGGAAACTTGGCCTGCACTTACCTCCTACTTCAGGTCTTTAGGGGAACAGGGTCCGGTGGCACTGAGGAAGATATTTGAAGATGAGGAAAAAACTGTCACTGCAGAGATTTACCTGTGCTTTTTTCACAATGTTGGAGCCGTCTTTGACCAACTTGTTAAGAAGCTTGAGGAAACTGATCTGTGCATCACTGATGTCTACGAGGAGCTGAGACAGTTCAGGCAAAAAATGCTCCAAAGGAAGGAAGACAGCTTCTTCGGCTATCAGACCAAGAGGCTGATGGAGAAGGTGCCAGGAGGACAGATGTCAAAAATCAAAGATGACTTTGAGACGTTTTATGACTCAGCCATTCAATACATTGACAAGTGGTTTGACTTCTCACCTGACAATGTAATGGTGCAGCTGAAGCCAATAGGCCTATATGATGAGCTCTCCTTCCCAGACCTAGAAAAGATGGTGCCTGCTCTAAAACTTTCAGACACAATCAATATGGATGAGCTATATGAAGAGTTCTGCAAGAGCAGGGAAGAAATCAAGAAGCACTCAAAGGATGCCACAGAATCCACTGGTGAAAAATGGGTGGCTATCTTTGAAAACATTGGGAAAGAAAAGATGACAAACATGTTCAAGATCGTCTCCTTCGTCCTCAGCGTGCCAGGCTCTAATGCCTTTGTGGAAAGGATTTTCTCTTTGATGAGTGGGAAATGGTCTGATGCCAGGAACCGATGCAGCACAGAACTTATAAAGAACGAACTCCTTGTCACTGTGAACTGTCACTTGTCCTGCAAGGAATTCTACCTGGCAGTGCAGAAGGACAAGAAGATGCTGGAATCGGTCAGGAGCAGCAGGAAATATCCCTGGAAGGTGTAGGCCTTACTGGTGAGTCTTCATTTGAATTTGTCTATATATCTTATTTATGCAACCCACACACTTGGGGTGGCAGTATTTCTCAATCTAAATATAATTTTAATTTGTCTATGTTGTATCTTGTTTATGCAACCCACACATATAACTTCATGGGGTGGCAGTATTTCTCAATCTAAATATCATTTTAATTTGTCTATGTATCTTGTTTATGCAACACACACACAAGTTCATGGGGTGGCAGTATTTCTCAAGCTAAATATCATTTGGGTTTTTTCGGGTTTTTTTTTTTCTTATTTACTGCAGGATAAGAGGATGTCCATGCCACTGTTCTGTAAATAGTTTGGGCTGTGCAGAAGGATGAGGAGATGGCAAAGCAAGGCAAGGCAAGTTTATTTATATAGCACATTTCATACACAATGGCAGTTCAATGTGCTTTACAGAAGTAAAAACAAAAACAGTAAACAATAGAGAAATAAAATTACATAAAAGAATTAAAAGAAAATAATAAGAATTAAACAATAGTAGAAATAAAATATTAAAATGCCAAAAAGAAAAAGAAGAAAAAGAAAGAAAAATAAACTAGCAGAATAAAATAGAATAAAGTTAAAGTAAATTTAAAACATGCAGAGAAAGTAAAGATTATAAAAAATGTAAAAATATTAATTATTTAACAGAAAGCATCTGAAAACAGCTTGGTCTTTAACCTAGATTTGAAGCTGCCAACAGCAGGAGCATTTTTAATGTCCTCTGGCAGTTGGTTCCATAGCTGTACTGCATAGTAGCTAAAAGCTGCTTCACCACACTTTGTTTTAACAACTGGTTTTAATAGTAAATTTTTCTGTTGCGATCTGGTAGATCTGATTGGGTTAGGCCGCTGCAACATATCAGAGAGGTAATTGGGCCCTGTACCATTTAGAGATTTGTACACCAGCAGCAATACTTTAAAGTCAAATGCTGGTAACTGGAAAAGCCATGGAAGAAGTAACTGGTGAGTCTTCATTTGAATTTGTCTGTATATCTTATTTATGCAACCCACACACTTCCACTATAAAATGGAGTGGCAGTATTTCTCAATCTAAATATAATTTTAATTTGTCTATGTTGTGTCTTGTTTTTGCAACCCACACACATATAACTTCATGGGGTGGTAGTATTTCTCAATCTAAATATCATTTTAATTTGTCTATGTATCTTGTTTATGCAACACACACAGACATAAGTTCATTGGGTGGCAGTATTTCTCAATCTAAATATCATTTGTTTTTTTCTTATTTACTGCAGGATAAGAGGATGTCCATGCCACTGTTCTGTAAATAGTTTGGGCTGTGCAGAAGGATGAGGAGATGCTGGAATCTGGAATAGCCATGGAAGAAGTAACTGGTGAGCCTTCATTTGAATGTCCATATAAACATCTTATTACACACACATAAGTTCATGGGATGGCAGTAGGCTATTTCTCAATCTAAATATCCTTTCTTTCTCTTATTTATTGCAGGATAAGAGGAGGCCCATGCCATACTGAAAAGATGCAGACCAACAACATATTCTCTTAAGTTTTAATAAATAGCTTAAAAAACTTGCATACATTTCTGTCTTTGCTTTTCCTTCAAGATATGCCCCTCAAATAGAATAACTATGACAATGGTTGGTTTAGGCCTAAAGCTTTTCAGAGTTTGAGAAATTTGAGAGACACTTGTAGGCCTAATGACTGTTTTGACTATTACTTAAACACAATACAGTTTTGCTCGTGCAGTATTAATTTACCAAAATTATACTGAAATTAGTAGGATTGTGGTCTGGATAAGGAAACGTTATGATTTCTATCGTGGGGCAGTGCGGATAGGCCTGGGAAAAAAAGTCCTGCATTTGGGTTGAAAGTGTCCCTCTTTTGGGGTTCAGGGAGTTGGCAGCCCTATTATCACATTTGTCTCACATGCAAAAGGATCCTGGTTCGAAACCAGGCAGAAACAGTGCTTGATTTCTTGGACTGAGAAGTAAATAAACATTGAGCTGCCGTCGCTGCTCTGTCTGTGACTTTTGGAACAACTGAGAACCTGACAAACCTTCAGGTATTTTTTTCCCCTGTCCCCAAAAACCAATTGTCTTACCGAACTGGGAATCATATTAAACCAATCATGTTGTTGCACTAATGCAAGCACACAGTTGTTTTCTATCCCAGTGGCCACTGAAAGTGCAGTCATGTTATGTTTCTCTCCTCAATCATTTAAAGAGGGACTTGATCTTATATTCAATCTATTTTCTCTACCCAACTCCATCTGCTGCCATCTGTTGGTTACACAATGCTCTACAATTACCAGGAGAGATGGAAACAGTTTCAAAGAACTTCCTGTTTCTCCAGTGAACAAAAATATAAATGCAACACCGAAGATTTAGAAACATTTTATGAACCTATGGTTTAATCTAGTGTTGTAGAACTCGAGACTGATCTCAAGACCACTTTTTAAAGGTTTCAGTCACGTCTCAGAATTGACCACATTTTTACTCAATCTTGTCTTGGTCTCAGACACGGAGGACTCGAGATTTTATCTCAAGACCGGTCAAGACCACAACTCTGGGGATTTTACTAAAATTCCTGTGCACTGTCTGATTTATGTGTTAACATCGTTATTGTGATTAGATGTAAAATTTCCTGCTTCAAATGCGACCAATAACATGACTCATTGCGATGTGTTTCAACAAGGAAACACATCGCAAACCGTAATGGGGAAGAAAAAAAAAGGTACCCTATAGGTCCATGTGGCTACTGCTTACAAATAAAATAGTTTTTTGATCCCATGTCCATACAGTAAATATAGCATCTATACATGTTATCAATTCTACTCGCCTCATCTCTTGAAAGCATCACTGTTAGGTTTCTTCATCTCTGGCCCTCACCATCTCGAGATCAGTCCCCTCGCATCACCCAGACGTCTGGGGGTGAGTCGCAGAAAAAAAAAAGGAACCCCACAATCTTTAGTTCGCAATCTTTATTCGCAAGTCCCCCCTGAGACAAGAGTATACAGGGGTTTTATACGTGTGTATGTGAGTGAAACCTTGGATCAATCATGACAATTTTAAACAAAGACTATGTTTAGTCTAACAAAGAAGTGTCTTCTCCACTGGACGAAGGTCAGGTTACACAGGAATAGTTTAAAATCACTGTTATAGTATATGTAAGCTCTAAAATATTAAAATCATAAAGTCTTAACACCTTGTGTAGCAATGAGGCTAATATAAAACTATAAAACTATAAAACTAACATGAATCACTTAATGCAGCTTTAAATCTAACATTAAATCTAACATTCAATCATTTCAATTTCAAATTCAACACTGTAGAGACTGGTTAAATCTAACAATCCTAAATCACGTGTAGCTATAAAACTAACTTAAATCATGGCTTTAAATCTAACTTTTAATCCCAAATACACGTTGGATATGCAGCTGTGGGTGTGTGTGGGTGTGTCTGACACACCCTTGCAGACCTTGGCACTGTTCAGACACAATAATCTGATCAATAATACACATTTCATATCAAAATAAGCAGAATGTTCTGGTGATATGAAAGCAATGTTCAGACAGAATGGAATTTTTAAACAATGTCTAGCTGAGACAGAAGGTCATTTTAACTGAACAGAATAAATCCTTACAATTTTGTCACAAAATAAATTACTGCCTTCTTGGTCAAGAATAAATACTTACAATTATTTATCCTTACAAAGGAATAAAACCTTACAATCACCAAGCTGTGAGCAGCATCAGGGCTTGGAGTGTTTTGGTTACCAATTTTGTTTAGTGTATTTTGTTCTAAATACAGTGCTGTGAACTCGATCTATTTTCAAAATAGTATGAAAGCACTTGTTCATGAATTGTCTTCAAAGCATTATTTAGAATTATTGAGCACATTTTGTTTCACAAGTGGAGTGTAAAGACTCTGAAATAAAAAATACAATTAACAAATTAAAGCAAATAGTAGAAGTTTGATATCGCCTTCTCAAGCTATCTGCCAAAAAGCTCAAAAAAACCCTTACAAAACCTGTCATTTGACCTTTCAGAAGGACCAAACAAAAGCCGTGTGTGGCAGCGGGGGCGTGGTCAAGCGCCGGTTTGTGACAGGAGGGCGGAGCCAGGGAAGGTGAGTGGCAGAATCACTACACCTGACGGTAATTAACCTGTGTTTGTGTGTCTTCCCAGTAACCGTGCCCTATTTAAGGAGGCAGAGGGAGAGCAGAAGAGAGCGCTTCCCAGGACAAGAACACAGCATGTGGGTGTGTTTATCAGAATAAAAGCTTTTTTGTTATACTGAAAAGTCTGGCAATAAAAGCCTATTTCGTACCTGAAGCTTTGCCCTGCCGTCCTCTGTGCTCCACCCACACCTCAGAGAGCCCTACAGTGGTGCCAGAACCCGGGAAAAAGGTGGCGCACCAACCCCGCAGCCCCATGGAATCCTCCCCATTCGCGGACCTGGTCCACGCCCTTGCCATGGCTCAGCAAAGCCAGCACCAGGCACTCGTCACGCTCCGAAAGGAGCAAGAGTGGCGCTTCGAAGCCCTGGTACTGGCCCAGCAGGAAGATCGTGAGGCATTCCGGCATCTCCTCGCGTCGGCGGGGTCCACCAGTGCCCCGGCCGCGGGCCCGTCTCCCCTCACCGTGACCAAGATGGACCCGCAGGATGACCCTGAGGCATTCCTCACATTGTTCGAACAGGTCACCGAAGCCTCGGGGTGGCCGATGGAGCAGCGCGCGGCGTGCCTCCTCCCCTTCCTGATGGGAGAGGCGCAGCTGGCCACGCTACAGCTCCCCGCCGACCGGCCTACGCGGACCTTCGCCGGGCCGTCCTCCAGGGCGTGGGGTGCACACCAGAACAACAGCGCCAGCGCTTCCGCGCGCTGCGGTTGGAGGAAGTCGGCCAGCCGTTCAGCAGCTCCGGGACGCCTGCTGGCGGTGGCTGAGGGCCAACGATCGCGACGCCGAGGGAATCATCAATCAGGTGGTGCTGGAGCAGTTCATCACGCGCTTACCAGCCGGAACCGCGGAGTGGGTCCAATGCCACCGCCCGGCGTCGCTGGATCAGGCAGTAGGACTGGTGGAGGATCATTTGGCGGCTGTTCCGGTGGCAGGACAACCAACGATGTCTTCTCTTCTCTCTCTCTTTCTCCCCTCCCTTCTGTGTCCCGTCCTCGCCCCATTCCCCCACCACAGAGGCAGGGGCCGGCTCCACCCCAGCCGGCCCACCGCACCCATGGTGCCCTCCCGTTTCTCCCTTCTGTGTCTGTCTCTCCCCCCCCTCAGGTGAGTGAGCCCCAGAACACAAGTGCAGAGGGAAAGCCCGGGCCGGTTTGCTGGCGCTGCAGGGAGCCGGGCCACCTGCAACAACAGTGCACAGCAATGGAGGTGGGCACGGTGGTACGGATCCCCGACGCGCCAGAAGCTGCCCTCGATCGGGCCGGAGCGTATCGCATACCAGTGAGTGTCCAAGGGACTATATATCAGGCGTTCGTGGATTCTGGTTGCAATCAGACCTCGATCCGCCAAAGCCTGGTGCAAGACGAGGCCTTGGGGGGAGCACAGGGGGTGAAGGTGTTGTGTGTGCACGGGGATGTTCACAGCTACCCTTTGGTGTCGGTCCACATATATGTCAGAGGGGAAAAATCTATAGTGAAGGCGGAGGTTAATCCTCGCCTTACCCACTCTTATTTTGGGGACTGATTGGCCAGGATTTCGTGGTTTAATGACACGCCTAGTAAAGAGTGGGTCCTGCCATTTGACAGGGGGAGGTCCCGGTGTCACTTTGGCTGGAGCTGCTGTCGCAGAGCCGTCTACGTCATCTCCGCGACAGAGTGAGGAGCCACCGGCTCCTCCTCTTTCTGTTGGGGAATCCCTCGCGGATTTCCCATTAGAACAATCGCGAGACGAGACTCTGCGACATGCATTTGACCAAGTGAGAGTAATCGATGGTCAAACGCTCCAGCCGAACGCCACCCCGTCCTTCCCCTATTTTTCTATTATGAAGGATAGATTATACCGAGTGATGCAGGACACTCAGATGAAAGAGCGAGTCACACAGCTGTTAATTCCAAAGAGCCGCCGGGAATTGGTATTTCAGGCGGCTCACTTTAATCCCATGGCTGGACACCTAGGGCAGGATAAGACACTAGCCCGGATAATGGCCCGATTCTATTGGCCGGGGATTCGCGGTGATGTCCGTAAGTGGTGTATGGCGTGCCGCGAATGCCAGTTAGTAAATCCAGCGGCCATTCCAAAAGCACCTTTGCGCCCTCTACCATTAATTGAGACCCTGTTCGAAAGAATTGGGATGGATCTCGTCGGGCCATTAGATCGGTCAACACGAGGGTACCGCTTTATATTGGTTCTGGTGGACTATGCAACGCGATACCTGGAAGCGGTGCCTCTTCGCAATATCTCAGCATGCAGTATTGCGGAGGCCCTCTTCCACGTCATCTCCCGGGTTGGAATCCCGAAAGAGATTCTGACTGACCAAGGCACCTCGTTTATGTCACGAACACTGAGCGAACTGTATGGGCTATTAGGTATTAAGCCAATCCGCACCAGCGTTTATCACCCACAAATGGATGGTTTAGTTGAACGGTTCAATCACACCCTCAAGAATATAATTAAAAAATTCGTAAGTGAGGACGCACGTAACTGGGATAAATGGCTCGAACCCTTGTTATTTGCAGTGCGAGAGGTCCCCCAAGCCTCCATGGGGTTCTCCCTGTTTGAATTGTTATACGGGCATAAGCCGCGTGGCATTTTAGATGTGCTGCAAGAAAATTGGGAGGAGGGACCTTCACAGAGTAAAAACGAAATTCAGTACGTTATGGACCTGCGCGCAAAACTCCCCATGCTCACACACCTAACTCAGGAGAATTTGCGGCAGGCCCAGGAATGGCAAGCCCGCCTGTACAACAAGGGCACACGCCTTAGAGAGTTCACTCCGGGAGATAAGGTACTCATACTGTTGCCCACGTCGAGCTCCAAATTAATCGCCAAGTGGCAAGGACCCTTTGAGGTCACACAGCGAGTCGGGGACGTCGACTATGAGGTAAGGCGAACGGACAGGGAGGGGGCGCTACAGATCTACCACCTCAATCTGCTTAAACTCTGGAACGAGGAGGTCCCCGTGGCGTTGGTGTCGGTAGTTCCGGAGAAGGCGGAGCTGGGGCCGGAGGTTCAAAAAGGGACATTGGCATCACGTACCTCTCTGGTCCCCTGTGGAGACCACCTCTCCCCGACCCAACTCATGGAGGTCGCCCAGTTGCAGGCCGAGTTTTCGGATGTGTTCTCGCCCCTGCCCGGGTGCACTAACCTCATAGAACACCACATAGAGACGCCCCCAGGGGTGGTAGTGCGTAGCCGCTCTTACAGGCTACCCGAACACAAAAAAAAGGTGGTTCGGGAAGAACTTCTGGCCATGCTCGAAATGGGCATCGTCGAGGAGTCCCACAGTGACTGGAGCAGCCCGGTGGTCTTGGTACCCAAGGCCGACGGGTCGGTCCGGTTCTGTGTGGACTATAGAAAAGTCAATGCGGTGTCTAAATTCGACGCGTACCCAATGCCTCATACTGACGAGCTGCTCGATCAACTAGGCACGGCTTGCTTTTACTCGACACTGGATTTGACAAAGGGATATTGACAGATCCCCTTGACTCCATTATCCCGGGAAAAAACGGCCTTTTCCCACACCGTTTGGCTTACATCAATTTGTCACACTTCCTTTTGGGCTGTTTGGGGCGCCCGCTACATTTCAGCAGCTGATGGACAGGGTCTTCCGGCCCCACATCACCTATGCGGCCGCATATCTCGATGACATTATCATTTATAGTAATGACTGGCAGCGGCACCTGCAACACCTGAGGGCCGTCCTTAGGTCGCTGAGGCGGGCGGGTCTCACTACCAACCCGAAGAAGTGTGCGATTGGGCAGGTGGAAGTACGGTATCTGGGCTTCCACTTGGGCAATGGGCAGGTGCGTCCCCAAATTAATAAGACAGCAACGATTGCGGCCTGCCCAAGGCCCAAGACCAAAAAGGGGGCGAGACAGTTCCTGGGGCTGGTTGGCTACTATCGTAGGTTTATACCTAATTATTCGGACGTCATCAGCCCGCTGACTGACCTCACTAAAAAGGGGGCGCCAGATCCGGTCCAGTGGACGGAGCAGTGCCAGCAGGCTTTCTCTGAGGTAAAGGCTGCACTGTGTGGGGGGCCACTATTACACTCCCCTGACTTTTCTCTCCCTTTTGTGTTGCAGACCGACATGTCGGACAGAGGGCTGGGGGCGGTGTTGTCCCAGGAGGTGGAGGGGGAGGACCGCCCCATCCTGTACTTTAGCAGGAAGCTGTCGGTACGTGAGGGGCGCTACAGCACTATTGAGAAAGAATGCCTGGCAATCAAGTGGGCAGTCCTTGCCCTCCGCTACTACCTGCTGGGGTGCCCTTTCACCCTCTGTTCGGACCACGCGCCCCTCCAGTGGCTCCACCGCATGAAAGATGCCAACGCGCGGATCACCTGTTGGTATCTGGCACTCCAACCCTTCAATTTCAAGTTGGTCCACAGGCCGGGGGCGCAGATGGTCATGGCGGACTTCCTCTCCTGTCAAGGGGGGGGGAGTCGGCTGCGGGCCAGACGGGCGCCCGGCCTGAGTCGGGCGGTGGGGGTATGTGGCAGCGGGGGCGTGGTCAAGCACCGGTTTGTGACAGGAGGGCGGAGCCAGGGAAGGTGAGTGGCTGAATCACTACACCTGATGGTAATTAACCTGTGTTTGTGTGTCTTCCCAGTAACCACGCCCTATTTAATGAGGCAGAGGGACAGCAGAAGAGAGCTCTTCCCAGGACAAGAACACAGCATGTGTGTGTGTTTATCAGAATAAAAGCTTTTTTGTTATACTGAAAAGTCTGGCAATAAAAGCCTATTTCGTTCCTGAAGCTTTGTCCTGCCGTCCTCTGTGCTCCACCCACACCTCAGAGAGCCCTACACCGTGTTAATGAAAAGGTAAATTTTCTTAAAATGAAAACCACTTACTCGATATCGAATCAGTAGCCTTGGTGAACCACGAGGTGAATTTCATTAATCTTTTTATCTGCCGATTATCTTATGACACTATGAAGTTATAAGGAGGTTTCTCTTATTCCGTTTCTGGTTCTGATTGGTTCTTAAGTTTATCAAGAAGTAGAACGGGTAATCGAACTTGATCAGGATAAGTGCTGATTGGTTACGAAGTTTTGCTATTGTTACACTCATTCTTACAGCACGATGACAGTGGCTACTGCCTCGCTTCGCCTTTATGAGGCAGTAGCCACAAAAAAACCCCAAAACAAACAGTGGATTAAATGCTGAGCTGCAGAGCAGGAATGTCTATGAGCCAGAAGTTGGTGTGCATTTTTTTTGTGCATGTATGAGCATCCGGTGTTACTGAGTGCTACCAGCGGTCCCCTTGGGTAAACAATAGCCCCATGGCTATATGCCAGCTGCCCCAATATGAGTGCGAACAGAAGTCCCCAAACAAGCAGAAAAAACACGAGTGTTCTGAACATAGTTCATATAGTAAAATAAATAGCAGTTCAAAGAAACTAAGTAAACTGTGAAAAACTGACTGTGTACCACAGTCACACTGGGATAGGAAGTCTTGACCAGGTCAAGTATTGGGGATAGATGGGTCTATATGGCTGCGGGGCCCTTTTCTTTTGATGAGCTGATTGTGCCAAAGCAGACATGTTCTTCCACTCCACCAACACTTGATGGGTAACACTAGCCTGGGCCCGCCCATCCTAAGTGTGAGGCAACACGAGGGCCTGTTGCGAGCTTAGTCTGGCCAGGCAAGCTATCTACAGCTCTTCCAAGCTCCCAAAAAATTGGGAGCCAATCAACTTTGAGCATCTCCAACGGCCCTGGGTAGAGGCGTGTTCAAGGCAGTGACGTAGTAGAACTGCGACCGGAAGCCATAGATTGTTTACAGAATCTATGCCGGAAGTGCTTCATTCACTAGAAACATTACGAACATGGAGCAAGTACTCATTGAAAACGGAGCAAAGAGCAGCCCTGGAGGTATTTATTGAAAGGAAGGACATTTTCGCCTTGCTCCCGACCGGCTTCGGTAAGAGTTTAATCTACCAGTTAGCCCCGTCGCGTCACATACGTCAGAGGAAAGAGTGATGTGATTGGTTTAAGCTTCGTCACAGCCTTTTCTGGCTTCGACCAGTAGCAAACTGAGGCATTTCAGGGAGGCGGGTCAACCACGCACTTTGGGAAATGGTTGGGCTTAATATCTTTGCCAGACCAAATGCTTGCAGAGCTTTGAAGTCGCGTTAGCCAGACTAGGTAACATGACATTTCTTTCATTTTAGGCCCTTGTGCTAGCCGCTAGGTGCTAACATGTCACCTCATGAACTTGATCAACATCTGTTTAAACAATCTTTCTCTACAGTGTTGTAAATATAATATCTAAATCAAGTGCACATGAACATGTTGATAACACAGTTGACGAGCAATTAACCCACTCTATGTGCAGACAATAATATTGATGAAATATTGAGGAGGAGGAGAAAAGACGGACCACACTGAAGTTAAAATTTCCTCCACTAAAGGAAGTGACATCACATGCTGTTGGACAGGTGACTTTGGAGCAAACCATTGCTAAGTTAAAGGGGTTTTGCCAGTGGCTAACACAGTTGACAGAGATTTCTCGGACACATGCAAAGTGAATAATTGAATATATAGTTGTGAGTCAAATAGATTTAAAAAACACCTTTATCATGTTTTAATAGTTATTTTCAACAAAAAATGATGAAAATAATATACAAAAACATGCATCCTACTGTTAATTTGGAGAGCAAACCTTGACCTTTAACAAATCAGACAGCACAAAAAAAAAAATTCCAATGTAGTGTACACAATTTCTGCAAAATAAACTATGGGACTTGCTGACGTTTTGTATTAAATTAAAAAAGAATGTGTACCAATGTAAAATTGATAATTTTTTGAAGTGAATATTTTGTAAAATTTATAAATACAACCTGTGGACATGACATGTACCCCTAATTATAGAATGAACCAAATAAGTTAGGACAATGGATTAAAAAGATCGGCATGAGTATTAAAATAGAACATCTCCAAAAGACTGCCTTGTTAGGAACAGCGAGAATATTGCAGAAAGTTTTGGAAAAATGAAAATGATGCTTATGAAGAAACAATTAAATTCCTTTGGACCTTTGGCTACTAGTTGTAGCTCGCTCCTGAGGACAAGTCCAGTTTAACATCTATATACTGAGAAATGTAGAAACACATATTATAATAATAATAATAATAATAATAATAATAAATTAACTAAGTAGGGAAATACTTGGAGAAATGCTAAAGATTGATCCATTCATTCATTCATTCATTCATTATCTCTAGCCGCTTTATCCTTCTACAGGGTCGCAGGCAAGCTGGAGCCTATCCCAGCTGACTACGGGCGAAAGGCGGGGTACACCCTGGACAAGTCGCCAGGTCATCACAGGGCTGACACATAGACACAGACAACCATTCACACTCACATTCACACCTACGGTCAATTTAGAGTCACCAGTTAACCTAACCTGCATGTCTTTGGACTGTGGGGGAAACCGGAGCACCCGGAGGAAACCCACGCGGACACGGGGAGAACATGCAAACTCCGCACAGAAAGGCCCTCGCCGGCCCCGGGGCTCGAACCCAGGACCTTCTTGCTGTGAGGCGACAGCGCTAACCACTACACCACCGTGCCGCCCCCGCTAAAGATTGATGAATAATGTAAATAATAATGGGTGTGTTAGACAACGCTGTGTTCTGCGTGGCTCTTGATTGCCATCGTGTGGCCAAGTTTAGGAAGTGCACGTTCCCTTTGTTGATTAAAATCACAGCGTTTCAGCAATAAATCTGTAGGAAATAGCTGTGGGGGGGGGCCTTGTGCGAGGCTCGTTGCCTGTTAGAAAATCTCATCTCATCTCATTATCTCTAGCCGCTTTATCCTTCTACAGGGTCGCAGGCAAGCTGGAGCCTATCCCAGCTGACTACGGGCGAAAGGCGGGGTACACCCTGGACAAGTCGCCAGGTCATCACAGGGCTGACACATAGACACAGACAACCATTCACACTCACAATCACACCTACGGTCAATTTAGAGTCACCAGTTAACCTAACCTGCATGTCTTTGGACTGTGGGGGAAACCGGAGCACCCGGAGGAAACCCACGCGGACACGGGGAGAACATGCAAACTCCACACAGAAAGGCCCTCGTCGGCCCCAGGGCTCGAACCCAGGACCTTCTTGCTGTGAGGCGACAGCGCTAACCACTACACCACCATGCCGCCCCTGTTAGAAAATGTATTTATTAATATTAATAATAATAATAATAATTGATGTTGTACTGGATGGCTGTTGGTTTCCCTCATGTGGTCACATTTGGAAACTTGACTCGCTGCATTTTCAGTCAATAAATCGGTTGAAATAATGAAATAATCCAATAATTGTAATGTAGGATATGGATGCATGCTGCGCCCATCCCATTCATCCATGAGAGATGTGAAGAGTGTGAGTTTGTCACCATTGTGTATTAATGCCTGCATTCAACCCACTGTACTGCATGGCAGTTTGATCAACACTGGAGTGTGAATTGAGGAATATTGTAGACATGTAATAAATTAAGTAGTTAGATCAAAAATAATCAAAATAAATAATCACAAAACTAAATAAACACATCGATCTGGTCAAAACAGAGTGTAGATGTCTATACATTTACTGTAACCCAGATTGGGAAGATGATGGGCCTTAAACTCCCATTTACTGTGAGCATTGTGTTTATGGAGAAGAAAAGGCCTGGGAGTAGACAGTGCTGAGTGTGTTCATTAGAGCACTGGCTTTATTTTGACAGATGGGTTTGATGTTCTGCATGTTGGTTTATTTTGCCCAACTGGTGAAATGAATAAGATTTCCCTGTAAATGAAACTTGGAGTTTAAGAATGAGGTTAGTGTTGGTGAAAATGCAGCGAATTTAGAACTTTATAGATTCTGTATTAAATGTTGCATTTGTGAGAGCTGATAAAGTAAGGTCTGATATTTGTTATTGCATTCCTTTCTGTCCTGCTGCTGGTAACTTAGATAAATTAGTGGCATGTTCATTGACATTTATATAACTATTTTGTCTATTTTTAAATTATTTTATCTTAACCGTTCAAGCACCAACCACCAAAGCAAATTCCTTGTATGTGAGAACCAACTTGGCAATAAACTAGATTCTGATTCAGATTTGTGCGTAACTAACACACACACACACACACACACACACACAGAGGATAAACATTGAGTGACATGCACTTCTTAAACTTGACCATACGATGGTAGTCAAGGTGGTCATTATTTTTTAATCTTCCTCCAAAATTATTTATTTAAATTACCTATTATTATTATTATTATTATTATTATATAAGAATATTTGAATATTTTGATATAAATGTCCCTTGTGACAATGTCATTACTATGTAGTGTTTTAGAAATTGTGATCGGAGGCCAATTTTGGGAATGAGACTCGCAATGGGGCCCTCATCTAAAAGAAGAAAACTCTCCTCATCTACTGCCTCACCTGAAACACAGAAAACAGTAGTTGTACATTGTGGGTCTTATAATGGCACAAATTATACAGCTAACCCACTGCCATCCCAGCCCTTATCCACAGACACACAGTACACATTTTACTCATTCATCTCATCTCATTATCTCTAGCCGCTTTATCCTTCTACAGGGTCGCAGGCAAGCTGGAGCCTATCCCAGCTGACTACGGGCGAAAGGCGGGGTACACCCTGGACAAGTCGCCTGGTCATCACAGGGCTGACACATAGACACAGACAACCATTCACACTCACATTCACACCTACGGTCAATTTAGAGTCACCAGTTAACCTAACCTGCATGTCTTTGGACTGTGGGGGAAACCGGAGCACCCGGAGGAAACCCACGCGGACACGGGGAGAACATGCAAACTCCGCACAGAAAGGCCCTCGCCGGCCCCGGGGCTCGAACCCAGGACCTTCTTGCTGTGAGGCGACAGCGCTAACCACTACACCACCGTGCCGCCTACACATTTTACTGTGTATTATATTGGATACTATTGTTAATTAATATAAGTATTGTAGTTTTCCATTGCAGAAACTTCCAGCAATTACACACCTACCTCCAAAACCGTCTGTGAGCTCGTGAAGCTCCTATTTTGCAAGTTTGTTTTTGACACAGCTGTCCGTTTATATGCATACAAAGGCTGCAGGAAAAACACACATCTGTCAAAACAAAATCAACATGTCTGTCTCAATGAAGAAAAGCAGCAGCAACATGTCGTAACATTTGATGATATCTGTGTCAATACGAATAAGGATTGACATTCACCACCTGTATCACCATGCAAACTGGCTAACTGTGAATAAATTTTTCCATGTAATTTTGCTGCCTTTACAGCAGGGAGAGTTTGTGTAAGCACATCATAATATTACAAACCTTAATCTGTGTGGCTTTAAACTGCCTCCTTGCCAGTCGTCGTCTTCCCGGGCACAAAGACTGTTCATTGGGGAAAAAACAGTGCTTTTAAATGTAGTGTGGCCCAGCGGCTGGGGTGTTTTGACTCAACAGCAGCCCAACAGCTGCGCAAGATTAGAAGTGACCGTGCCTGAGTACACTGGACAATGCCTAGCTGTTAAAACTACACAACACTACACAACATGATCATCACAAATAAAGCATTATTTGTTTACATTAATTAATCAGATCATTCACAATCATCTCTGAAAATCAGCAGGGGAAGGAGCTTAGAAACAGCTGGTTATGGCTTGCGGCTCCTTGTCCCATTGACTGTCCATTCCCTTCCCTGTCAGTTCCCTTCTGTCTGTGAATCGCCACTCTGCTGATCCGCTGAAACTACTTTGTTTATTGCCCTTCAAAATCAGCCCTTTTCCAGTTCATTTTGAAAGATACTGGACAGGACAGTTGGAAGAATAGTGGGGTTTTTTTTAATTGTTATGTAACTCAACTACTATAACGACCGATTTAAATGAACGCAGCTGCTGGGTAGATTGCATCATATCTGACTGTCCTCAACCACTAAGCCAGCAGCTGGGTTATAGAAAGCAACTCAGAATGAGTTAAAATAACCCAAGAATATGACCCCACAGCCTCGACCCAGCGTTTAGGTTGGGGGAGGAAGAAAAACAAGGCAGCATTTTTTCGAGGGTACTTGTGTGGTGAAGCGTCGGCTCTTTTAACAGTGTACAGAGACATCGGTGTGGATCAGAGCTGAGTGCCGGGCCGAGTAATAAGGTGATGTTCTGCGTTCTGTGACCTGTAGCTGTAGTGGACCGAGGAGTTTAGAATCCGGGCCTTGAAGCCACAGACGGGCTCAAAAGGGAACGCCAATGTTGCACAAACACAGAGTGCTTTTACTAACCTCATTACAGTGATGGCTGTTTGTTTGTTTGTTGACAGGGAGTAACTGCGCATGAGCAGACTATGATCTGTCGGCAGTTGTTTGCAGTTCGCTCAGCCGATCAAAACGGCGTAAAAAATAATGTGAATGATAATGTTTCTGTGCACAGAAAGGATGAAGAATGCGCTCGCCAGTGAAAAGCTGTGGCGTTTTGTTTCTTTTTGAATGTGTTTTACTGCGGGACCGTTGTTCTTAGGCCTGAGGCCCGCCCACTCCGGGTCTCAACTCGGTCCTGTAGAGAGTGTATAAAAGCTGTGGGTGCTACGCAGTGACATGAACTGAGCGGCTTGATTTGGAGAGAGCAGCGCGATGTCTGGCAGAGGAAAGGGCGGCAAGGGGCTCGGGAAAGGCGGCGCTAAGCGGCACCGGAAAGTTCTTCGCGACAACATCCAGGGAATCACCAAGCCGGCTATTCGCCGTCTCGCTCGCCGTGGCGGTGTGAAGCGCATTTCCGGCCTGATCTATGAAGAGACCCGCGGTGTGCTGAAAGTGTTCCTGGAGAACGTGATCCGCGACGCCGTCACTTACACGGAGCATGCCAAGAGAAAGACCGTCACCGCTATGGATGTGGTGTACGCCCTGAAACGCCAGGGACGCACTCTATACGGCTTCGGCGGTTAAACGCTGCGACACTGAACCGCACCAACACAACGGCTCTTTTAAGAGCCACCCACTTATTCATAGAAGAGTAAATTCGTGTCTCTCGGTACTGTTTCCTTGTCTTACATTAAATGCAGAGTTGAATGAATACTTATTTACGGAAGATACATCGAAAAAAGTTACTATGTCAATGAGTAAATAAAGGAGCTATTTTACTTACAAAGCGAAAATAACTGAGTAAAAATTATATGGGTGCTGCGCAATGACTTCTATTGAGTCGCTTGACTGAGTTATTTAAAATGTTTTATTTGTATCTGCGGATAAATGGAAATCTGCCTTGTGACAATGTCCATTGTTAAAAACAAAACGTGTGTGAAGTGATAAATGTATTGAAATACGCACAAGGATTTGTCCTTGATACAAATAGACCAATTATTAAATACAACATTACCTTTGCTCATTTCCAAGCAGCGGAGAAAACTTTCTGCTTCCCTCTTCTGATTACTGAAGCGGCGCTCAGACACCACAATATCTAAAAGGACGGGGACAAAAACCTGTCAGTCAAACCGCGAGGAGTTCTAGAACTCTGGCCACTGTGTCCTAACAGCTGTTCTGTTTCACTGCTCTGATTCCACTCTAACCGTGAGCTCAAACAGAACGGTGTTCCGTGCAGGGGATGGAGACGGGCTCGTTTCTGTGAGACAGTGAGGTGGCTCTTAAAAGAGCCTTTGTGTGCGTTAGACGGAGTCCGCGTTTAAGCGCGCTCTCCGCGAATACGGCGTGCCAGCTGAATGTCCTTGGGCATGATGGTCACTCTCTTGGCGTGGATGGCACACAGGTTAGTGTCCTCGAACAGGCCGACCAAGTATACCTCGCTCGCCTCCTGCAGTGCCATGACAGCCGAGCTCTGGAAGCGCAAATCGGTCTTAAAGTCCTGAGCGATTTCTCTTACCAGGCGCTGGAAGGGCAGCTTACGGATGAGCAGCTCAGTAGATTTCTGATAACGGCGGATCTCCCTCAGAGCCATGGTGCCGGGCCTGTAACGGTGAGGCTTCTTCACGCCGCCAGTAGCGGGGGCGCTCTTGCGGGCAGCCTTCGTGGCGAGCTGCTTCCTGGGCGCCTTGCCACCAGTGGATTTACGAGCCGTCTGCTTGGTTCTTGCCATAGCGGCGAGTTCTGCACTTCACAAATAAGAAACAGAATAAACGGCGCCGGCGGACGCTGGCTTTTTCAACTCTAACAGCGCCCTGCGCTCATTGGGCGTCTTGAACGCGGTCGGCTGTCATTGGAGAGAACGCGCTGCGTCACCTATTCGCTATTGGACCGCCTTTTCCCGCCGATACAGTTTGAAACACAGCCACACCCGTCCCTAATTTATTGCCGCTCGCGCAGCTCCGCAGAGCCAACAGCGCAGCTTAGCGCATTTTGTAGGTTCAATCGCCGCACGGACAGCGCCGTCATAATCTATTTTCACCCATCAACCTTCCTTTATCGCCAGCACACTACTGTTATTAGTGTTATACTATTACGACTAAAATGCGTTCTAAATAAAATGCATCATTACTATTAACACCACTTGATTATATTGTTTATGAATTCCTTTTAGGCTAGAGCTATGAAATACCCCAAAACCTGGGAAAGGATTAAAAAAAAGTGCACTTTTTGAGCATAGATGGGTGGCTTTTAAAAGAGCCTTTAGGGACTGACGAACGCACCAACGGGCGAATTTATTTGGTCTTGACGGTCTTCTCGGTCTTTTTGGGCAAAAGCACCGCCTGAATGTTCGGCAGCACACCACCCTGAGC
This sequence comes from Neoarius graeffei, assembly GCF_027579695.1. Classification (NCBI taxonomy): domain Eukaryota; kingdom Metazoa; phylum Chordata; class Actinopteri; order Siluriformes; family Ariidae; genus Neoarius; species Neoarius graeffei. The sequence continues at coordinate 5,264,435 of NC_083587.1, forward strand.
GATGGTCACTCCGCCGAGCGGTTTGTTCAGCTCCTCGTCGTTGCGCACAGCGAGCTGTAAGTGGCGGGGAATGATGCGAGTCTTCTTGTTGTCACGAGCGGCGTTACCGGCCAACTCCAGGATCTCAGCAGTCAGGTACTCCAGCACGGCGGCCAGATAAACTGGAGCGCCGGCGCCGACACGCTCGGCATAGTTGCTTTCCGCAGGAGCCTGTGGACACGGCCCACGGGAAACTGGAGTCCGGCTCTGGATGAACGAGTTTTAGGTTTAGCTTTAGCCTTACCACCGGTCTTTCCTCTTCCACTCATTCTGCTGCTCAAATCTGTTGTAGGAACAACTCTGAAATAAAAAGCGCTGCAGCTCGTGCCCTCTGTGATAAAGACAACACGGCTCTTCTCTGATTGGTTAAGATCGTTGTGGCTGAAAAAACAATCACAAACATACCGTCAAATTCCAGCGTCAGTCTGCGTGACAACCATCCCACGAGTGTGTGTGTGCACAGCAAATTCCTCAGTGTTGAATTAACACTTTCAGAGTTAATTTGTGTCCAATTGGACCTATATAAACACAGTAGGGTGTTAAAGCAACACTCTGGGTGTTAATTCAACACTGGGGATTTTGCTGTGTGTGTGTGTGTGTGTGTGTGTGTGTGTGTAAGAGAGAGATATGAAAAAGGAAAGAAGGGAATATAGGCATATATATATATATATATATATATATATATATATATATATATAAAGTTTATATATATATATATATATATATATATATATATATATATATATATATATATATATATATATATAAAGTTTATATATCGGAAATGTAAATTGTTATTAGCAGGGCCGGCTCTAGGTCTTTGGCTGCCCTAGGCGAGATTGAGTTTTGGCGCCCCCCCCCAAGAAAAATACCCCTCTAATAACATCTAAATAACACTTTAATCTAATCACTCTATTCTGTTACTATTAAACAATGTACGGTGCATGGACAATAAACAAGAAGTCATTTTTATCTTTTTCATTATTGTTATTATTGTTATCATTATTAACATAAAGGCCGAATCCCATTTCACCCCTTGGACCAACCCCTTGGCCCTTCCCCTCCATTTTGCGCGTTCACGTGAAGGGGTAGGGGTATCCCAATCCCAGTTAACGCGGAGGGGTAGGGGAAGGGGTAGGGCTTCTGTACCCTTCCAAACGGAGATTTTCCTGGAGCTGACTCTGAACGAAGGGGTTTGAGTGATTTCCCACAATGCCATGCGGATTTCAGCGAGATTTCATGTGGATTTCAGAAAGATGGCGGTTCCCGTGGCGAAAGATAGTCATAAATGTATTTTCTCCATTATTTACGTGTTTTAAGTTGTTATCCAGAGGAAACACGCCGCTTGATTCGCTTTCGAGCTGAGAATGAGCAGCGATTTCTGAAATCCAAGCTGCTGCTAAAAAGCTTTGGGAGTGAGTATTGTTTTCGGTTGCTTGACTGTGTACGTTTTGTTCTGTTATTCTCGCTTTTATTGTTTACATGAGTGTTCTGACACCTCATTCTGTCGGATGTGGTGCACGAAGCGCCAAAGATATCCCATTCAGTGGTGTTAGTTAACAAATCACACCCTGCCAGCAGAGATCTCTGGCTCTGACTGTAGCGGCTGGTCGCAGCCAATGATGCATTTGGTCGCGTTTTGCTAACGTAAACGCTGACGGAGGTACGCAATGACGTATGCGATCGTTGAAGGGCTATCCCAATACGTAAGGGTTGAATTTCAAGCCCTATCCCTTGTAGTTCAGTTTCAAGGGGAAGGGCCAAGGGGAAGGGGGAGGGGAAGGGGGAGGGGTAGAAATTAGAATTGGGATTGGGCCATATGTCACAAAGTAAAATGACCACACAAATTCAATACATATCTCCATATAATGGGCAAAAACTCTTCCGCACCCTGTTCAAAGTGTAGTGCATGGGCAATAAACAAATTATTTTTAGTTTCTTTTTTGCTATTAAAAGTTAAGTCATCTCTGAAGAATTAACAAATTAAATGAATAAAAAATTCTACAATTCTAAATTGTGCAAACTTAAGCACCCTGTTAGGACATCAATGGGCTGTATTTTCAAACAAAAGTGCTATTATGGGTACTTTGTTATTGAAGTCTATTGCTGTTTGCATCTAGTTAGCTAGGCAGACATTGATTCAGGCGTCTAAAATATTAATTTGCCACTATAATGGTTGATATGAGAGATTAGATCAGACTTACCTCTATACTTGGCTCTATTTGTTTCTTCCTGTAGCCTTTGTTTGCGCTCTTGCACACCCGAGAGTTTGGATTTCTTTATTTAAGCACTTGTAGTCTGGGCTACTTTTTGCAGTGGATAGCCATTCTCATTCCCCGATGAACACCGCTCCCCCCGCCCCCCTTATAACCTATCATTGTGCATTTTTAGTAGGTATAAGGAAATCACCGACCACTACTGAGTAGGCTACACTTGTTTTTCAACCTTTTTGAGCCAGGGCGCACTTTTTTCAATGAAAAAATCTCAAGGCACATCACCAATAGAAAATGTTGACTGAAACTAAAACGCTGTTGCCAATATTTACAATATACAGTCATTCTATAATTTTCCACGGTACACTTGGTGATCTCTCACGGCACACTAGTGTTCCACGGTACTAGAGTTCGGCAGCACAGTGGTTGAAAACACTGTACACCACTGATGCACTTGGTAACCTCTCCATTCAATAACTCCATCCCTCCTTTTTGGTGGGGTTTTGGTCGCCCTTGGCGCCCCTGGGCACACTTTGCGCTCTAGGCAATTGCCTAGGTCGCCTATAGCAATTGCCGGCTATGATTACATGGCCAAAACAGAGACTAGCCGCGGATGCACACTTGCGCGCCCGAAGACACACTATAGACAGGGCGAACCACTGTTGAGCGCTTATTGTTTCATGATTAACAATCACCACCACACCCCACCCCACCCCGCTTTTTTTGACAAATCGCACCCTGACTACATGCTTTGCTGGACAATTAAATTAGGCTAAGACATTATAATGCTGACTCGTTTTCAGAATAGTGGAAGTCAATTTTTCTCCCCCCATTTCTGCGCCCCTGGATGGACGCAGCGCCCTTAGCATTTGCCTATATTGCCTATGCCATGGGCCGGCTCTGGTTATTAGTTCCATCAGCCCTGACTCAGTTCATGTTCTCCCAGCGCCCTCCTGTCACCATTTTGTAAAGCAGGAATCAACTCCACCACAACAATCAGCAGCATCTGATATCATGAGTGAATATGGAATACTGCTCTTTGAACGAGAACATGGGTGGCTCTTAAAAGAGCCGTTTAGGGAAATTAAACAGTAGTCACACAATCATGTCCACTTCTTTTTGGGGGCCGCCTTTTTCGCTCTGGCCGTTTTGGGCTTTACGGCTTTGGGCTTCGCAGTTTTGGGCCGAATCCCATTTCACCCCTTGGACCAACCCCTTGGCCCTTCCCCTCCATTTTGCGCGTTCACGTGAAGGGGTAGGGGTATCCCAATCCCAGTTAACACGGAGGGGTAGGGGAAGGGGTAGGGCTTCTGTACCCCTCCAAACGGAGATTTTCCTGGAGCTGACTCCGAACGAAAGGGTTTGAGAGATTTCCCACAATGCCATGCGGATTTCAGCGAGATTTCATGCGGATTTCAGAAAGATGGCGGTTCCCGCGGCGAAAGATTGTCATAAATGTATTTTCTCCATTATTTACGTGTTTTAAGTTGTTATCCAGAGGAAACACGCCGCTTGATTCGCTTTCGAGCTGAGAATGAGCAGCGATTTCTGAAATCCAAGCTGCTGCTAAAAAGCTTTGGGAGTGAGTATTGTTTTCGGTTGCTTGACTGCGTACGTTTTGTTCTGTTATTCTCGCTTTTATTGTTTACATGAGTGTTCTGACACCTCATGTGGTGCACGAAGCGCCAAAGATATCCCATTCAGTGGTGTTAGTTAACAAATCACACCCTGCCAGCAGAGATTTCTGCCTCTGACTGTAGCGGCTGGTCGCAGCCAATGACGCATTTGGTCGCGTTTTGCTAACGTAAACGCTGACGGAGGTACGCGATGACGTATGCGATCGTTGAAGGGCTATCCCAATACGTAAGGGTTGAATTTCAAGCCCTAACCCTTGTAGCTCAGTTTCAAGGGGAAGGGGTAGAAATTAGAATTGGGCCTTTGTCTTCTTCGCGCTCTTGGCAGCCTTTTTGGGGGTCGACGGTTTTTTCGCCTTCTTCGGGCTCTTGGTACCTTTCTTGGCGGCGGCCTTCTTAGAAGACTTCTTGGCGGCGGGTTTCTTGGCCGCTACCTTCTTAGCGGCGGTTAGCTTTTTGGCGGCCGCCTTTCTGGCTTTGGGCACGGCTTTCTTGGCGGGCTTCTTGCCTTCGGTCTGCGTCTTGTTCAGCTTGAAAGAGCCAGACGCACCGGTCCCTTTGGTCTGCACCAGGACGCTTTTCCTCACAAGGTTCCTGACGGCGATTTTGACGCGGGAGTTGTTCTTCTCCACATCGTATCCGGTGGCCTGTAAAGCTTTCTTCAAGGCGGAGAGGGACACGCCGCTCCTCTCCTGCGACGCAGAAACCGCTTTGATGATGAGCTCGCCGACGCTCGGGCCTGATTTCTTGGTCTTTGAAGCTGCTTTCTTCTTGGGCGCTTTGGCCGGCGCGGCGGCGGGAGCGACTTCTGCCATCTGGAAGCGAGTGAAACGCTGTGTGGGAAACGGAGGCCGGGGGCAGGGCTTAAAAGCGCTCATGAGAACGTTTGAGACTCAACCGCGCTGCCGCTGAGTGAGCGCGCTTCCGTCACACACTCGCACTTGTGTTTTCTCACGGCGTTTCTCGGCGAAAATAAGACTTGGAAGACAAGATCCAAAGTGATCGAGCACACGTTTAGCGAGAACGGGCTTTCTCGTTCTTCCCGAGCTCCAGCAGGCCCAGGTACAGACCGAGCGTGTCGCAAAGTGGCCATAAAACAGCACGGTGCGACTCGAGCCGGCGGGCTGCGCATTTTGTGCGATGCCATGTGTAAAAACGGGCTGAGAAACGGCGTGGCCGCTGTAAGCGCTCTGGGCTGAGTGGAAGGAAGGAGAGCCCTGTCAATGAGCCTGATGGATTTCCACTGTCCGAGTGTAGTGTGCAGTTTTGGAAACGGAGCTGCTTTTGTGCTGTGGAAAGCACAGCTTTGGAGTGAGTGTGCGCGCGCATGGGTGTCAGGGGTGTGTGTGTGTCAGGTGTGTGTGTGGTGTGTCAGGTGTTTGTGTGTCTATGTGGCGGAGTTGTGGTGTTGGATTTGGTGGAATTTGATGTGCCAACAGGAAGACTAGGCCAGGCGGAGACTCTGCTGCAGCCTTTTGGTTATTTTATTCCACACTCCTGGAGCTCTACTCGGACGACATCAAAAGAGATGTGAACCCGACTGTGGAATTCCTTCCTGATGCTATAATCCTAACACGAATCACGTTGTGAAGCTATAACCCTAAAAATAATCACTTTGCGCAGCTACAACCCTAAAAATAATCACTTTGTGCAGCTAGAACCCTAAAAATAATCACTTTGCACAGCTATAACCCTAAAAATAATCACTTTGAGCAACTACAACCCTAAAAATAATCACTTTGCACAGCTAGAACCCTAAAAATAATCACTTTGCGCAGCTACAACCCTAAAAATAATCACTTTGCGCAACTACAACCCTAAAAATAATCATTTTGTGCAACTACAACCCTAAAAATAATCATTTTGTGCAGCTAGAACCCAAAAAATAATCCTTTTGTGCAACTACAACCCTAAAAATAATCACTTTGCACAGCTAGAACCCTAAAAATAATCACTTTGTGCAGCTACAAGCCTAAAAATAATCACTTTGCGCAACTACAACCCTAAAAATAATCCTTTTGTGCAACTACAACCCTAAAAATAATCATTTTGTGCAGCTAGAACCCAAAAAATAATCCTTTTGTGCAACTACAACCCTAAAAATAATCACTTTGTGCAGCTAGAACCCAAAAAATAATCCTTTTGTGCAACTACAACCCTAAAAATAATCACTTTGCACAGCTACAACCCTAAAAATAATAACTTCGCGCAGCTATAACCCTAAAATGAATCACTTTGGGCAGCTGTAAGGACATTAGACACTGGATGCTGGAAAATAACGAATTTACCGTCAGAATTTTTCTCGAATTATCTAAAGCTTTTGACAATGTTGATCACAATATACTACTCAATAAACTAAACTCCTATGGTTTTAAAGGTTTTGCCTTCCAATGGTTAAAAGATTATCTGTCCGATACAAAAGCAATATGTTTTTAGTAATAGTTTTGTCTCATCCCATAAAACTGCAACATGTGGAGTCCCTCAAGGATCCATACTTGGTCCTCTTTTGTTCTTGATTTATGTGAATGACCTCGCCTTGGTATGAGACAAAGGCCCAATCCCAATTCTAATTTCTACCCCTACCCCTCCGCCTTCCCCTCCGCCTTCCCCTTGGCCCTTCCCCTTGAAACTGAGCTACAAGGGATAGGGCTTGAAATTCAACCCTTACGTATTGGGATAGCCCTTCAACGATCGCATACGTCATCGCGTACCTCCATCAGCGTTTACGTTAGCAAAACGCGACGCGTCATTGGCTGCGACCAGCCGCTACAGTCAGAGCCAGAGGCAGAAATCTCTGCTGGCAGGGTGTGATTTGTTAACTAACACCACTGAATGGGATATCTTTGGCGCTTCGTGCACCACATCCGACAGAATGAGGTGTCAGAACACTCATGTAAACAATAAAAGCGAGAATAACAGAACAAAACGTACGCAGTAAAGCAACCGAAAACAATACTCGCTCCCAAAGCTTTTTAGCAGCAGCTTGGATTTCAGAAATCGCTGCTCATTCTCAGCTCGAAAGCGAATCAAGCGGCGTGTTTCCTCTGGATAACAACTTAAAACACGTAAATAATGGAGAAAATACATTTATGACAATCTTTCCCCGCGGGAACCGCCATCTTTCTGAAATCCGCATGAAATCTCGCTGAAATCCGCATGGCATTGTGGGAAATCACTCAAACCCCTTCGTTCGGAGTCTGCTCCAGGAAAATCTCCGTTTGGAGGGGTACAGAAGCCCTACGCCTTCCCCTCCCCCTCCGCGTTAACTGGGATTGGGATACCCCTACCCCTTCACGTGAACGCGCAAAATGGAGGGGAAGGGCTAAGGGGTTGGTCCAAGGGGTGAAATGGGATTCGGCCAAACTCTTTACATTACTATTTGCAGACGATACCAATCTATTCATGTCTCATAAAGAGTTTGATACACTGATAATAATACACAAAGTGATTCATGTTAACTTCATAGCTAAACAAAGTGATTCATCTTAGCTTCAAAGCTACACAAAGTGATTCATGTTAAATTCATGACTGGACAGAGTGATTCATGTTAGCTTAATAGCTGAACGAAGTGATTCGTGTTAGCTTCCAAACTGCACAAAGTGATTCGTGTTAGCTTGATGGCTGCACAAAGTGATTCATGTTAGCTTCATAGCTGCAGAGTGATTCATATTAGCTTCAAGGCTGCACAAGTGATTTATGGTAGCTTCCTAGCTGCACAAAGTGATTCGTGTTAGCTTCATGGCTGCAAAAGGGATTCATGTTAGCTTCCTAGCTGCACAGAGTGATTCATATTAGCTTCAAGGCTGCACAAGTGATTCATGTTAGCTTCATGGCTGCACAAAATGATTCATCTTATCTTTATATCTGCAAAAAGTGATTCATATTAGCTTCAAAGCTGCACAAAGAGAGTCATGGTTGCTTCATGGCTGCACAAAGTGATTCATGTTAGCTTCATAGCTACACAAAGTGATTCATGTTAGCTTCATAGCTGCACAAAGTGATTCATGTTAGCTTCAAGGCTGCACAAAGTGATTCATGATAGCTTCATGTCTGCACAAAGTGATTCATGTTATCTTTATGTCTGCAAAAAAGTGATTCATGTTAGCTTCATAGCTGTACAAAGTGATTCATGTTAGCTTCATTGCTGCATGAAGTGATTCATGTTAGCTTCAAAGCTGCACAAAGTGATTCATGTTAGCTTCACAGCTGCCCAAAGTGATTCATGTTAGCTTCATAGCTGCACAAAGTGATTCATGTTAGCTTCAAAGCTACACAAAGAGATTCATGTTAAATTCATGGCTGCACAGATTGATTCATGTTAGCTTCATTGCTGCATGAAGTGATTCATGTTAGCTTCATAGATGCACAAAGTGATTCATGTTAGCTTCATAACTGCACAAAGTGATTCATGTTAGCTTCATAGATGCACAAAGTGATTCATGTTAGCTTCATAGCTGCACAAAGTGAGTCATGTTAGCTTCATAGCTGCACAACATGATTCATGTTAGCTTTATAGCGACACAAAATAATTCGTGTTAGCTTCATAGCTGCACAAAGTGATTCATGGTAGCTTCATAGATGCACAAAGTGATTCATGGTTACTTCATAGCTACACAAAGTGATTCATATTAGCTTCATCGCTGCACAAAGTGATTCATGATAGCTTCATAGATGCACAAAGTGATTCATGTTAGCTTCATAGATGCACAAAGTGATTCATGTTAGCTTCATAGCTGCACAAAGTGATTCATGTTAGCTTCATAGCTGCACAAAGTGATTCATGATAGCTTCATAGATGCACAAAGTGATTCATGATAGCTTCATAGCTGCACAAAGTGATTCATATTAGCTTCATAGCTGCACAAAGTGATTCATGATAGCTTCATAGCTGCACAAAGTGATTCATATTAGCTTCATAGCTGCACAAAGTGATTCATGACAGCTTCATAGCTGCACAAAGTGATTCATATTAGCTTCATAGCTGCACAAAGTGATTCATGATAGCTTCATAGATGCACAAAGTGATTCATGTTAGCTTCATAGCTGCACAAAGTGATTCATGTTAGCTTCATAGCTGCACAAAGTGATTCATGTTAGCTTCATAGCTGCACAAAGTGATTCATGATAGCTTCATAGATGCACAAAGTGATTCATGATAGCTTCATAGCTGCACAAAGTGATTCATATTAGCTTCATAGCTGCACAAAGTGATTCATGACAGCTTCATAGCTGCACAAAGTGATTCATATTAGCTTCATAGCTGCACAAAGTGATTCATATTAGCTTCATAGCTGCACAAAGTGATTCATGATAGCTTCATAGATGCACAAAGTGATTCATGTTAGCTTCATAGCTGCACAAAGTGATTCATGTTAGCTTCATAGCTGCACAAAGTGATTCATGATAGCTTCATAGATGCACAAAGTGATTCATGATAGCTTCATAGCTGCACAAAGTGATTCATATTAGCTTCATAGCTGCACAAAGTGATTCATGACAGCTTCATCGCTGCACAAAGTGATTCATGTTAGCTTCATAGCTGCACAAAGTGATTCATGTGAGCTACATAGCTGCACAAAGTGATTCATGTTAGCTTCAAGGCTGCACAAAGTAATTGATGTTTGCTTCATGGTTGCACAACGTGATTCATGTTAGCTTCATAGCTGCACAAAGTGATTCATGTTAGCTTCATAGCTGCACATAGTGATTCATGTTAGCTTCATAGCTGCACAAAGTGATTCATGTTTGCTTCATAACTGCACAAAGTGATTCATGTTAGCTACATAGCTGCACAAAGTGATTCATGTCACCTTCATAACTGCACAAAGTGATTCATATTACCTTCAAAGCTGCACAAAGTGATTCGTGTTAGCTTCATGGCTACACAAAGTGATTCATGGTAGCTTCATAGCTGCACAAAGTGATTCATGATAGCTTCATGTCTGCACAAAGTGATTCATGTTAGCTTCATAGCTGCACAAAGTGATTCATATTAGCTTCATAGCTGCACAAAGTGATTCATGATAGCTTCATAGATGCACAAAGTGAGTCATGTGAGCTTCATAGCTGCACAAAGTGAGTCATATTTGCTTCATAGCTGCACAATGTGATTCGTCTTAGCTTCATAGCTACACAAAGTGATTCATGTTAGCTTCATAGCGACACAAAGTGATTCATGTTAGCTTCATAGATGCACAAAGTGATTCATGTTAGCTTCATAACTGCACAAAGTGATTCATGTTAGCTTCATAGATGCACAAAGTGATTCATGTTAGCTTCATAGCTGCACAAAGTGAGTCATGTTAGCTTCATAGCTGCACAACATGATTCATGTTAGCTTTATAGCGACACAAAATAATTCGTGTTAGCTTCATAGCTGCACAAAGTGATTCATGGTAGCTTCATAGATGCACAAAGTGATTCATGGTTACTTCATAGCTACACAAAGTGATTCATATTAGCTTCATCGCTGCACAAAGTGATTCATGATAGCTTCATAGATGCACAAAGTGATTCATGTTAGCTTCATAGATGCACAAAGTGATTCATGTTAGCTTCATAGCTGCACAAAGTGATTCATGTTAGCTTCATAGCTGCACAAAGTGATTCATGATAGCTTCATAGATGCACAAAGTGATTCATGATAGCTTCATAGCTGCACAAAGTGATTCATATTAGCTTCATAGCTGCACAAAGTGATTCATGATAGCTTCATAGCTGCACAAAGTGATTCATATTAGCTTCATAGCTGCACAAAGTGATTCATGACAGCTTCATAGCTGCACAAAGTGATTCATATTAGCTTCATAGCTGCACAAAGTGATTCATGATAGCTTCATAGATGCACAAAGTGATTCATGTTAGCTTCATAGCTGCACAAAGTGATTCATGTTAGCTTCATAGCTGCACAAAGTGATTCATGTTAGCTTCATAGCTGCACAAAGTGATTCATGATAGCTTCATAGATGCACAAAGTGATTCATGATAGCTTCATAGCTGCACAAAGTGATTCATATTAGCTTCATAGCTGCACAAAGTGATTCATGACAGCTTCATAGCTGCACAAAGTGATTCATATTAGCTTCATAGCTGCACAAAGTGATTCATATTAGCTTCATAGCTGCACAAAGTGATTCATGATAGCTTCATAGATGCACAAAGTGATTCATGTTAGCTTCATAGCTGCACAAAGTGATTCATGTTAGCTTCATAGCTGCACAAAGTGATTCATGATAGCTTCATAGATGCACAAAGTGATTCATGATAGCTTCATAGCTGCACAAAGTGATTCATATTAGCTTCATAGCTGCACAAAGTGATTCATGACAGCTTCATCGCTGCACAAAGTGATTCATGTTAGCTTCATAGCTGCACAAAGTGATTCATGTGAGCTACATAGCTGCACAAAGTGATTCATGTTAGCTTCAAGGCTGCACAAAGTAATTGATGTTTGCTTCATGGTTGCACAACGTGATTCATGTTAGCTTCATAGCTGCACAAAGTGATTCATGTTAGCTTCATAGCTGCACATAGTGATTCATGTTAGCTTCATAGCTGCACAAAGTGATTCATGTTTGCTTCATAACTGCACAAAGTGATTCATGTTAGCTACATAGCTGCACAAAGTGATTCATGTCACCTTCATAACTGCACAAAGTGATTCATATTACCTTCAAAGCTGCACAAAGTGATTCGTGTTAGCTTCATGGCTACACAAAGTGATTCATGGTAGCTTCATAGCTGCACAAAGTGATTCATGATAGCTTCATGTCTGCACAAAGTGATTCATGTTAGCTTCATAGCTGCACAAAGTGATTCATATTAGCTTCATAGCTGCACAAAGTGATTCATGATAGCTTCATAGATGCACAAAGTGAGTCATGTGAGCTTCATAGCTGCACAAAGTGAGTCATATTTGCTTCATAGCTGCACAATGTGATTCGTCTTAGCTTCATAGCTACACAAAGTGATTCATGTTAGCTTCATAGCGACACAAAGTGAGTCATGTTTGCTTCATAGCTGCACAAAGTGAGTCATATTTGCTTCATAGCTGCACAATGTGATTCGTGTTAGCTTCATAGCTACACAAAGTGATTCATGGTAGCTTCATAGCTGCACAAAGTGAGTCATATTTGCTTCATAGCTGCACAATGTAATTCGTGTTAGCTTCATAGCTACACAAAGTGATTCATGGTAGCTTCATAGCTGCACAAAGTGAGTCATATTTGCTTCATAGCTGCACAAAGTGATTCGTGTTAGCTTCAAGGCTGCACAAAGTGAATCATGTTAGCTTCATAGATGCACAATGTGATTCGTGTTAGCTTCATAGCTACACAAAGTGATTCATGGTAGCTTCATAGCTATACAAAGTGATTCGTGTTAGCTTCATAGCTACACAAAGTTATTCATGGTAGCTTCCTAGATGCATAAAGTGATTCATGCTTGCTTCATGGCTGCACAAAGTGATTCATGTTAGCTTCATAGCTGCACAAAGTGATTCATGTTAGCTTCATAGCTGCACAAAGTGATTCATGTTAGCTTCATAGCTGCACAAAGTGATTCATGTTAGCTACATAGCTGCACAACGTGATTCATGTTACCTTCATAACTGCACAAAGTGATTCATATTAGCTTCAAAGCTGCACAAAGTGATTCGTGTTAGCTTCATAGCTACACAAAGTGATTCATGTTAGCTTCATAACTGCACAAAGTGATTCATATTAGCTTCAAAGCTGCACAAAGTGATTCGTGTTAGCTTCATAACTGCAGAAAAGTGATTCATGTTAGCTTCATAACTGCACAAAGTGATTCATATTAGCTTCATAGCTGCACAAAGTGATTCATGTTAGCTTCATAGCTACACAAAGTGATTCATGTTAGCTTCATAACTGCACAAAGTGATTCATATTAGCTTCAAAGCTGCACAAAGTGATTCGTGTTAGCTTCATAGCTACACAAAGTGATTCATGGTAGCTTCATAGCTGCACAAAGTGATTCATGTTAGCTTCATAGATGCACAAAGTGAGTCATGGTAGCTTCATAGCTGCACAAAGTGAGTCATATTTGCTTCATAGCTGCACAACGTGATTCGTGTTAGCTTCATAGCTACACAAAGTGATTCATGTTAGCTTCATAGCGACACAAAGTGATTCATGTTAGCTTCATAGCTACACAAAGTGATTCATGTTAGTTTCTTAGCTGCACAAAGTGAGTCATATTTGCTTCATAGCTGCACAATGTGATTCGTGTTAGCTTCATAGCTGCACAAAGTGATTCATGGTAGCTTCATAGCTGCACAAAGTTATTCATGGTAGCTTCATAGATGCATAAAGTGATTCATGCTTGCTTCATGGCTGCACAAAATGATTCATGTTATCTTTATATCTGCAAAAAGTGATTCATGTTAGCTTCAAGGCTGCACAAAGTGATTCATGTTAGCTTTATATCTGCAAAAAGTGATTCATGTTTGCTTCATGGCGGCACAAAGTGATTCATGTTAGCTTTATGTCTGCAAAAAAGTGATTCATGTTAGCTTCAAAGCTCCACAAAGTAAGTCATGTTAGCTTCATAGCTACACAAAGTGATCATGTTAGCTTCATAGCTGCACAAAGTGATTCATGATAGCTTCATAGATGCACAAAGTGATTCATGATAGCTTCATAGCTGCACAAAGTGATTCATATTAGCTTCATAGCTGCACAAAGTGATTCATGACAGCTTCATAGCTGCACAAAGTGATTCATATTAGCTTCATAGCTGCACAAAGTGATTCATATTAGGTTCATAGCTGCACAAAGTGATTCATGATAGCTTCATAGATGCACAAAGTGATTCATGTTAGCTTCATAGCTGCACAAAGTGATTCATGTTAGCGTCATAGCTGCACAATGTGATTCATGATAGCTTCATAGATGCACAAAGTGATTCATGATAGCTTCATAGCTGCACAAAGTGATTCATATTAGCTTCATAGCTGCACAAAGTGATTCATGACAGCTTCATCGCTGCACAAAGTGATTCATGTTAGCTTTATATCTGCAAAAAGTGATTCATGTTTGCTTCATGGCGGCACAAAGTGATTCATGTTAGCTTTATGTCTGCAAAAAACTGATTCATGTTAGCTTCATGGCTGCACAAAGTGATTCATGTTAGCTTCAAAGCTACAAAGAGTAAGTCATGTTAGCTTCATAGCTACACAAAGTGATTTTTGTTAGCTTCATAGCTGCACAAAGTGATTCATGTTAGCTTCAAGGCTGCACAAAGTGATTCATGTTTGCTTCATGGTTGCACAAAGTGATTCATGTTAGCTTCATAGCTGCACAAAGTGATTCATGTTAGCTACATAGCTGCACAAAGTGATTCATGTCACCTTCATAACTGCACAAAGTGATTCATATTAGCTTCAAAGCTGCACAAAGTGATTCGTGTTAGCTTCATGGCTACACAAAGTGATTCATGATAGCTTCATGTCTGCACAAAGTGACTCATGTTAGCTTCATGTCTGCACAAAGTGACTCATGTTAGCTTCATAGCTGCACAAAGTGATTCATATTAGCTTCATAGCTGCACAAAGTGATTCATGATAGCTTCATAGATGCACAAAGTGAGTCATGTGAGCTTCATAGCTGCACAAAGTGAGTCATATTTGCTTCATAGCTGCACAATGTGATTCGTGTTAGCTTCATAACTACACAAAGTGATTCATGTTAGCTTCATAGCGACACAAAGTGAGTCATGTTTGCTTCATAGCTGCACAAAGTGAGTCATATTTGCTTCATAGCTGCACAATGTGATTCGTGTTAGCTTCATAGCTACACAAAGTGATTCATGGTAGCTTCATAGCTGCACAAAGTGAGTCATATTTGCTTCATACCTGCACAATGTAATTCGTGTTAGCTTCATAGCTACACAAAGTGATTCATGGTAGCTTCATAGCTGCACAAAGTGAGTCATATTTGCTTCATAGCTGCACAAAGTGATTCATGTTAGCTTCATAGATGCACAAAGTGATTCATGTTAGCTTCATAGCTGCACAAAGTTAGTCATGTTTGCTTCATGGCTGCACAACGTGATTCATGTTAGCTTCATAACTGCACAAAGTGATTCATGTTAGCTTCATAGCTGCACAAAGTGATTCATGGTAGCTTCATAGATGCACAAAGTGATTCATGGTTACTTCATAGCTGCACAAAGTGATTCATGTTCGCTTCATAGCTACACAAAGTGAGTCATGTTTGCTTCATGGCTGCACAACGTGATTCATGTTACCTTCATAACTGCACAAAGTGATTCATATTAGCTTCAAAGCTGCACAAAGTGATTCGTGTTAGCTTCATAGCTACACAAAGTGATTCATGGTAGCTTCATAGCTGCACAAAGTGATTCATGATAGCTTCATGTCTGCACAAAGTGATTCATGTTAGCTTCATAGCTGCACAAAGTGATTCATGTTAGCTTCATAGCTGCACAAAGTGATTCATGATAGCTTCATAGCTGCACAAAGTGATTCATGTTAGCTTCATAGCTGCACAAAGTAATTCATGTTAGCTTCTTAGCTGCACAAAGTGAGTCATGTTAACTTCATAGCTGCACAAAGTGATTCATGTTAGCTTTATAGCGACACAAAATAATTCATGTTAGCTTCATAGCTGCACAAAGTGATTCATGTTAGCTTCATAGATGCACAAAGTGATTCATGGTTACTTCATAGCTACACAAAGTGATTCATGTTCGCTTCATAGCTACACAAAGTGAGTCATGTTTGCTTCATGGCTGCACAACGTGATTCATGTTACCTTCATAACTGCACAAAGTGATTCATATTAGCTTCAAAGCTGCACAAAGTGATTCGTGTTAGCTTCATAGCTACACAAAGTGATTCATGGTAGCTTCATAGCTGCACAAAGTGATTCATGATAGCTTCATGTCTGCACAAAGTGATTCATGTTAGCATCATAGCTGCACAAAGTGATTCATGTTAGCTTCATAGCTGCACAAAGTGATTCATGATAGCTTCATAGCTGCACAAAGTGATTCATGTTAGCTTCATAGCTGTACAAAGTGATTCATGTTAGCTTCATAGCTGCACAAAGTGATTCATGATAGCTTCATAGCTGCACAAAGTGATTCATGTTAGCTTCATAGCTGCACAAAGTGATTCATGTTAGCTTCATAGCTGCACAAAGTGATTCATGTTAGCTTCATAGCTGCACAAAGTGATTCATGTTAGCTTCATAGCTGCACAAAGTGATTCATGATAGCTTCAAAGCTGCACAAAGTGATTCGTGTTAGCTTCATGGCTACACAAAGTGATTCATGATAGCTTCATGTCTGCACAAAGTGACTCATGTTAGCTTCATAGCTGCACAAAGTGATTCATATTAGCTTCATAGCTGCACAAAGTGATTCATGATAGCTTCATAGATGCACAAAGTGAGTCATGTGAGCTTCATAGCTGCACAAAGTGAGTCATATTTGCTTCATAGCTGCACAATGTGATTCGTGTTAGCTTCATAGCTACACAAAGGGATTCATGTTAGCTTCATAGCGACACAAAGTGAGTCATGTTAGCTTCATAGATGCACAAAGTGATTCATGTTAGCTTCATAGATGCACAAAGTGATTCATGTTAGCTTCAAGGCTGCACAAAGTGATTCATGTTTGCTTCATGGTTGCACAACGTGATTCATGTTAGCTTCATATCTGCACAAAGTGAGTCATGTTTGCTTCATAGCTGCACAAAGTGATTCATGTTAGCTTCTTAGCTGCACAAAGTGATTCATGTTAGCTTCATAGCGACACAAAGTGAGTCATGTTTGCTTCATAGCTGCACAAAGTGAGTCATATTTGCTTCATAGCTGCACAATGTGATTCGTGTTAGCTTCATAGCTACACAAAGTGATTCATGTTAGCTTCATAGCTGCACAAAGTGAGTCATATTTGCTTCATAGCTGCACAATGTGATTCATGTTAGCTTCATAGCGACACAAAGTGATTCTTGTTAGCTTCATAGATGCATAAAGTGATTCATGCTTGCTTCATGGCTGCACAAAGTGATTCATGTTTGCTTCATGGTTGACACAACGTGATTCATGTTAGCTCATTGGCTGCACAAAATGATTCATGTCAGCTTTATATCTGCAAAAAGTGATTCATGTTTGCTTCATGGCGGCACAAAGTGATTCATGTTAGCTTCAGAGCTGCACAAAGTGATTCATGTTAGCTTAATAGCTGCACAAAGTGATTCATGTTAGCTTCAGAGCTGCACAAAGTGATTCATGTTAGCTTCATATCTGCACAAAGTGATTCATGTTACCTTCATAACTGCACAAAGTGATTCATGTTATCTTTGTCTGCAAAAAAGTGATTCATGTTAGCTTCATGGCTGCTCAAAGTGATTCATGTTAGCTTCAGAGCTGCACAAAGTGATTCATGTTAGCTTAATAGCTGCACAAAGTGATTCATGTTAGCTTCATAGCTGCACAAAGTGATTCATGTTAGCTTCATATCTGCACAAAGTGATTCATGTTACCTTCATAACTGCACAAAGTGATTCATGTTATCTTTATGTCTGCAAAAAAGTGATTCATGTTAGCTTCATGGCTGCACAAAGTGATTCATGTTAGCTTCAGAGCTGCACAAAGTGATTCATGTTAGCTTCATAGCTGCACAAAGTGATTCATGTTAGCTTCAAGGCTGCACAAAGTGATTCATGTTAGCTTCATAGCTGCACAAAGTGATTCGTGTTAGCTTCATAGCTACACAAAGTGATTCATGATAGCTTCATGTCTGCACAAAGTGATTCATGTTATCTGTATGTCTGCAAAAAAGTGATTCATGTTAGCTTCAAAGCTCCACAAAGTGAGTCATGTTAGCTTCATAGCTACACAAAGTGATTCATGTCAGCTTCATAGCTCCACAAAGTGAGTCATGTTAGCTTCAAGGCTGCACAAAGTGATTCATGTTAGCTTCATAGCTGCACAAAGTGATTCATGTTAGCTACATAGCTGCACAAAGTGATTCATGTTACCTTCAAAGCTGCACAAAGTGATTCGTGTTAGCTTCATAGCTACACAAAGTGATTCATGATAGCTTCATGTCTGCACAAAGTGATTCATGTTATCTTTATGTCTGCAAAAAAGTGATTCATGTTAGCTTCAAAGCTCCACAAAGTGAGTCATGTTAGCTTCATAGCTACACAAAGTGATTCATGTCAGCTTCATAGCTGCACAAAGTGATTCATGTTAGCTTCAAGGCTGCACAAAGTGATTCATGTTAGCTTCATAGCTGCACAAAGTGATTCATGTTTGTTTCATGGCTGCACAAAGTGATTCATGTTAGCTTCAAAGCTCCACAAAGTGAGTCATGTTAGCTTCATAGCTACACAAAGTGATTCATGTTAGCTTCATAGCTGCACAAAGTGATTCATGTTAGCTTCAAGGCTGCACAAAGTGATTCATGTTTGCTTCATGGTTGCACAATGTGATTCATGTTAGCTTTATATCTGCAAAAAGTGATTCATGTTTGCTTCATGGCTGTACCAAGTGATTCATTTTTGATTCATGGCGGCACAAAGTGATTCATGTTATCTTTATGTCTGCAAAAAAGTGATTTCATGTTAGCTTCATGGCTGCACAAAGTGATTCATGTTAGCTTCAAAGCTCCACAAAGTGAGTCATGTTAGCTTCATAGCTACACAAAGTGATTCATGTTAGCTTCATAGCTGCACAAAGTGATTCATGTTACCTTCATAACTGCACAAAGTGATTCATGATAGCTTCATAGATGCACAATATGATTCGTGTTAGCTTCATAGCTACACAAAGTGATTCATGGTAGCTTCATAGCTGCACAAAGTGATTCGTGTTAGCTTCATAGCTACACAAAGTTATTCATGTTAGCTTCATAGCTGCACAAAGTGATTCATGTTAGCTTCATAGCTGCACAAAGTGATTCATGTTAGTTTCATAGCTGCACAAAGTGATTCATGTTAGCTTCATAGCTGCACAAAGTGATTCATGTTAGCTTCATAGCTGCACAAAGTGATTCATGTTAGCTTCATAGCTGCACAAAGTGATTCATGTTAGCTTCATAGCTGCACAAAGTGATTCATGTTAGCTTCATAGCTGCACAAAGTGATTCATGTTAGCTTCATAGCTGCACAAAGTGATTCATGTTAGCTCATTGGCTGCACAAAATGATTCATGTTAGCTTTATATCTGCAAAAAGTGATTCATTTTTGTTTCATGGCGGCACAAAGTGATTCATGTTATCTTTATTTCTGCAAAAAAGTGATTCATGTTAGCTTCTTAGCTGCACAAAGTGATTCATGTTTGCTTCATAGCTACACAAAGTGATTCATGTTAGCTTCGTAGCTACACAAAGTGATTCATGTTAGCTTCATAGCTGCACAAAGTGATTCATGGTAGCTTCATAGCTACACAAAGTGATTCATGGTTACTTCATAGCTACACAAAGTGATTCATGTTAGCTTCATAGCTGCACAAAGTGATTCATGTTAGCGTCATAGCTGCACAAAGTGAGTTATGTTTGCTTCATCGCTGCAGAAAGTGATTCATGTTAGCTTCATAGCTACACAAAGTGATTCATGTTTGCTTCATAGCTATACAAAGTGATTCATGTTAGCTTCATAGCTACACAAAGTGATTCATGGTAGCTTCATAGATGCACAAAGTGATTCATGGTTACTTCATAGCTACACAAAGTGATTCATGTTAGCTTCATAGCTGCACAAAGTGATTCATGTTAGCGTCATAGCTGCACAAAGTGAGTTATGTTTGCTTCATCGCTGCAGAAAGTGATTCATGTTAGCTTCATAGCTACACAAAGTGATTCATGTTAGCTTCATAGCTACACAAAGTGATTCATGTTAGCTTCTTAGCTACACAAAGTGATTCATGTTAGCTTCATAGCTACACAAAGTGATTCATTTAAGCTTCATCGCTGCACAAAGTGATTCATGTTTGCTTCATGGCTGCACAACGTGATTCATGTTAGCTTCATGGCTGCACAACGTGATTCATGTTAGCTTCATAGCTGCACAAAGTGATTCATGTTAGCTTCATAGCTGCACAAAGTGATTCATGTTAGCTTCATAGCTGCACAAAGTTATTCATGTTAGCTTCATGGCTGCACAACGTGATTCATGTTAGCTTCATAACTGCACAAAGTAATTCATGTTAGCTTCATAGCGCAGAAAGTGATTCATGTTAGCTTCATAGCTGCACAAAGTGAGTCATGTTTTCATCATGGCTGCACAAAGTGATTCATTTTAGCTTCAAATCTGAACAACGTGATTCATGTTGGCTTCAAAGCTGCACAAAGTGATTCATGTTAGCTTCATAGCTAAACAAAGTGATTCATGTTAGCTTCATAGCTGCACAGAGTGATTCATGTTAGCTCATTGGCTGCACAAAATGATTCATGTTAGCTTTATATCTGCAAAAAGTGATTCATGGTTGCTTCATGGCTGTACCAAGTGATTCATTTTTGCTTCATGGCAGCACAAAGTGATTCATGTTAGCTTAAAAGCTCCACAAAGTGAGTCATGTTAGCTTCATAGCTACACAAAGTGATTCATGTTAGCTTCATAGCGACACAAAGTGATTCATGTTAGCTTCATAGCTGCACAAAGTTATTCATGTTAGCTTCAAGGCTGCACAAAGTGATTCATGTTAGCTTCAAAGCTGCACAAAGTGATTCATGTTTGCTTCATAGCTACACAAAATGATTCATGTTAGCTTCATAGCTACACAAAGTGATTCATGTTAGCTTCATGGCTGCACAAAGTGATTCATGTAAGTTTCATGGCTGCACAACGTGAGTCATTTTAGCTTCATGGCTGCACAAAGTGATTCATGTTAGCTTCAAGGCTGCACAAAGTGATTCATGTTAGCGTCATAGCTGCACAAAGTGATTCATTTTAGCTTCATAGCTGCACAAAGTGATTCATTTTAGCTTCATAGCTGCACAAAGTGATTCATGTTAGCTTCATAGCTGCACAGAGTGATTCATGTTAGCTTCATCGCTGCACAAAGTGAGTCATGTTAGCTTCATAGCTACACAAAGTGATTCATGTTAGCTTCATAGCGACACAAAGTGATTCATGTTAGCTTCATAGCTGCACAAAGTTATTCATGTTAGCTTCAAGGCTGCACAAAGTGATTCATGTTAGCTTCAAAGCTGCACAAAGTGATTCATGTTTGCTTCATAGCTACACTAAATGATTCATGTTAGCTTCATAGCTACACAAAGTGATTCATGTTAGCTTCATGGCTGCACAAAGTGATTCATGTAAGTTTCATGGCTGCACAACGTGAGTCATTTTAGCTTCATGGCTGCACAAAGTGATTCATGTTAGCTTCAAGGCTGCACAAAGTGATTCATGTTAGCGTCATAGCTGCACAAAGTGATTCATGGTCGCTTCATAGCTGCACAAAGTGATTCATTTTAGCTTCATAGCTGCACAAAGTGATTCATGTTAGCTTCATAGCTGCACAGAGTGATTCATGTTAGCTTCATCGCTGCACAAAGTGATTCGTGTTAGCTTCATAGCTGCACAAAGTGATTCATGTTTGCTTCATAGCTGCATGAAGTGATTCATGTTAGCTTTATGGCTGCACAAAGTGATTCATTTTAGCTTAATAGCTGCACAAAGTGAGTCACGTTAGCTTCATGGCTGCACAACGTGATTCATGTTAGCTTCATAACTGCACAAAGTGATTCATGTTAGCTTCATAGCTGCACAAAGTGATTCATGTTAGCTTCATAGCTGCACAAATTGATTCATGTTAGCTTCAAAGCTGCACAAAGTGATTCATGTTTGCTTCATGTCTGCACAACGTGAGTCATGTTAGCTTCATGGCTGCACAAAATGATTATTGTTAGCTTCAAGGCTGCACTAGTGATTCATGTTAGCTTCATTACTGTAGCTGCACAAAGTGATTCATGTTAGCTTCAAGGCTGCACAAAGTGATTCATGTTTGCTTCATAGCTACACAAAATGATTCATGTTAGCTTCATGGCTGCACAAAGTGATTCATGTAAGTTTCATGGCTGCACAACGTGAGTCATTTTAGCTTCATGGCTGCACAAATTGATTCATGTTAGCTTCATGGCTGCACAAAATGATTCTTGTTAGATTCAAGGCTGCACTAGTGATTCATGTTAGCTTCATTACTGTAGCTGCACAAAGTGATTCATGTTAGCTTCAAGGCTGCACAAAGTGATTCATTTTCGCTTCAAAGCTGCACAAAGTGATTGTGCAGCTTTGAAGCTAAAATGATTCATTTTGTGCAGCTTTGAAGCTAAAATGAATCACTTTGTGAAGCCTTGAAGCTAACATGAATCACTTTGTGTAGCTATGAAGCTACCATGAATCACTTGGTGTAGCTATGAAGCTAACACGAATCACTTTGTGCAGCTATGAAGCTAACATGAATCACTTTGTGCAGCCATGAAGCTAACATGAATCACTTTGTGTAGCTATAAAGTAACCATGACTCACTTTGTGCAGCTATGAAGCTACCATGAATCACTTTGTGCAGCTATGAAGCTAACACGAATCACTTTGTGCAGCTATGAAGCTAACATGAATCACTTTGTGCAGCCATGAAGCTAACATGAATCACTTTGTGTAGCTATGAAGCTAACATGAATCACTTTGTGCAGCTATGAAGCTATCATGAATCACTTTGTGCAGCCATGAAGCTAACATGACTCACTTTGTGCAGCTATTAAGCTAACATGAATCACTTTTTGCAGCCATGAAGCGAACATGAATCACTTTGTGCCGCCATGAATCTAACATCACTTTGTGCAGCCTTGAAGCTAACATGAATCACTTTGTGCAGCTACAGTAATGAAGCTAACATGAATCACTAGTGCAGCCTTGAAGCTAACATGAATCACTTTGTCTAGCTATGAAGCTATCATTAATCACTTTGTGCAGCCATGAAGCCAACATGAATCACTTTGTGCAGCTTTGAAGCTAAAATGAAAGTGATTCATGTTAGCTTCATAGCTACACAAAGTGATTCATGTTTGCTTCATAGCTATACAAAGTGATTCATGTTAGCTTCATAGCTACACAAAGTGATTCATGGTAGCTTCATAGATGCACAAAGTGATTCATGTTAGCGTCATAGCTGCACAAAGTGAGTTATGTTTGCTTCATCGCTGCAGAAAGTGATTCATGTTAGCTTCATAGCTACACAAAGTGATTCATGTTAGCTTCATAGCTACACAAAGTGATTCATGTTAGCTTCTTAGCTACACAAAGTGATTCATGTTAGCTTCATAGCTACACAAAGTGATTCATTTAAGCTTCATCGCTGCACAAAGTGATTCATGTTTGCTTCATGGCTGCACAACGTGATTCATGTTAGCTTCATGGCTGCACAACGTGATTCATGTTAGCTTCATAGCTGCACAAAGTGATTCATGTTAGCTTCATAGCTGCACAAAGTGATTCATGTTAGCTTCATAGCTGCACAAAGTTATTCATGTTAGCTTCATGGCTGCACAACGTGATTCATGTTAGCTTCATAACTGCACAAAGTAATTCATGTTAGCTTCATAGCGCAGAAAGTGATTCATGTTAGCTTCATAGCTGCACAAAGTGAGTCATGTTTTCATCATGGCTGCACAAAGTGATTCATTTTAGCTTCAAATCTGAACAACGTGATTCATGTTGGCTTCAAAGCTGCACAAAGTGATTCATGTTAGCTTCATAGCTAAACAAAGTGATTCATGTTAGCTTCATAGCTGCACAGAGTGATTCATGTTAGCTCATTGGCTGCACAAAATGATTCATGTTAGCTTTATATCTGCAAAAAGTGATTCATGGTTGCTTCATGGCTGTACCAAGTGATTCATTTTTGCTTCATGGCAGCACAAAGTGATTCATGTTAGCTTAAAAGCTCCACAAAGTGAGTCATGTTAGCTTCATAGCTACACAAAGTGATTCATGTTAGCTTCATAGCGACACAAAGTGATTCATGTTAGCTTCATAGCTGCACAAAGTTATTCATGTTAGCTTCAAGGCTGCACAAAGTGATTCATGTTAGCTTCAAAGCTGCACAAAGTGATTCATGTTTGCTTCATAGCTACACAAAATGATTCATGTTAGCTTCATAGCTACACAAAGTGATTCATGTTAGCTTCATGGCTGCACAAAGTGATTCATGTAAGTTTCATGGCTGCACAACGTGAGTCATTTTAGCTTCATGGCTGCACAAAGTGATTCATGTTAGCTTCAAGGCTGCACAAAGTGATTCATGTTAGCGTCATAGCTGCACAAAGTGATTCATTTTAGCTTCATAGCTGCACAAAGTGATTCATTTTAGCTTCATAGCTGCACAAAGTGATTCATGTTAGCTTCATAGCTGCACAGAGTGATTCATGTTAGCTTCATCGCTGCACAAAGTGAGTCATGTTAGCTTCATAGCTACACAAAGTGATTCATGTTAGCTTCATAGCGACACAAAGTGATTCATGTTAGCTTCATAGCTGCACAAAGTTATTCATGTTAGCTTCAAGGCTGCACAAAGTGATTCATGTTAGCTTCAAAGCTGCACAAAGTGATTCATGTTTGCTTCATAGCTACACTAAATGATTCATGTTAGCTTCATAGCTACACAAAGTGATTCATGTTAGCTTCATGGCTGCACAAAGTGATTCATGTAAGTTTCATGGCTGCACAACGTGAGTCATTTTAGCTTCATGGCTGCACAAAGTGATTCATGTTAGCTTCAAGGCTGCACAAAGTGATTCATGTTAGCGTCATAGCTGCACAAAGTGATTCATGGTCGCTTCATAGCTGCACAAAGTGATTCATTTTAGCTTCATAGCTGCACAAAGTGATTCATGTTAGCTTCATAGCTGCACAGAGTGATTCATGTTAGCTTCATCGCTGCACAAAGTGATTCGTGTTAGCTTCATAGCTGCACAAAGTGATTCATGTTTGCTTCATAGCTGCATGAAGTGATTCATGTTAGCTTTATGGCTGCACAAAGTGATTCATTTTAGCTTAATAGCTGCACAAAGTGAGTCACGTTAGCTTCATGGCTGCACAACGTGATTCATGTTAGCTTCATAACTGCACAAAGTGATTCATGTTAGCTTCATAGCTGCACAAAGTGATTCATGTTAGCTTCATAGCTGCACAAATTGATTCATGTTAGCTTCAAAGCTGCACAAAGTGATTCATGTTTGCTTCATGTCTGCACAACGTGAGTCATGTTAGCTTCATGGCTGCACAAAATGATTATTGTTAGCTTCAAGGCTGCACTAGTGATTCATGTTAGCTTCATTACTGTAGCTGCACAAAGTGATTCATGTTAGCTTCAAGGCTGCACAAAGTGATTCATGTTTGCTTCATAGCTACACAAAATGATTCATGTTAGCTTCATGGCTGCACAAAGTGATTCATGTAAGTTTCATGGCTGCACAACGTGAGTCATTTTAGCTTCATGGCTGCACAAATTGATTCATGTTAGCTTCATGGCTGCACAAAATGATTCTTGTTAGATTCAAGGCTGCACTAGTGATTCATGTTAGCTTCATTACTGTAGCTGCACAAAGTGATTCATGTTAGCTTCAAGGCTGCACAAAGTGATTCATTTTCGCTTCAAAGCTGCACAAAGTGATTGTGCAGCTTTGAAGCTAAAATGATTCATTTTGTGCAGCTTTGAAGCTAAAATGAATCACTTTGTGAAGCCTTGAAGCTAACATGAATCACTTTGTGTAGCTATGAAGCTACCATGAATCACTTGGTGTAGCTATGAAGCTAACACGAATCACTTTGTGCAGCTATGAAGCTAACATGAATCACTTTGTGCAGCCATGAAGCTAACATGAATCACTTTGTGTAGCTATAAAGTAACCATGACTCACTTTGTGCAGCTATGAAGCTACCATGAATCACTTTGTGCAGCTATGAAGCTAACACGAATCACTTTGTGCAGCTATGAAGCTAACATGAATCACTTTGTGCAGCCATGAAGCTAACATGAATCACTTTGTGTAGCTATGAAGCTAACATGAATCACTTTGTGCAGCTATGAAGCTATCATGAATCACTTTGTGCAGCCATGAAGCTAACATGACTCACTTTGTGCAGCTATTAAGCTAACATGAATCACTTTTTGCAGCCATGAAGCGAACATGAATCACTTTGTGCCGCCATGAATCTAACATCACTTTGTGCAGCCTTGAAGCTAACATGAATCACTTTGTGCAGCTACAGTAATGAAGCTAACATGAATCACTAGTGCAGCCTTGAAGCTAACATGAATCACTTTGTCTAGCTATGAAGCTATCATTAATCACTTTGTGCAGCCATGAAGCCAACATGAATCACTTTGTGCAGCTTTGAAGCTAAAATGAAAGTGATTCATGTTAGCTTCATGGCTGCACAAAGTGATTCATGATAGCTTCATAGCTAGACAAAGTGATTCATGTTAGCTTCATAGCTATACAAAGTGATTCATGTTAGCTTCATGGCTGCAAAAAGTGATTCATGATAGCTTCATAGCTAGACAGAGTGATTCATGTTTGCTTCATAGCTACACAAAGTGATTCATGTTAGCTTCATGGCTGCACAAAGTGCTTCATTTTAGCTTCATAGCTGCACAAAGTGATTCATGATAGCTTCATAGCTGCACAAAGTGATTCATGTTAGCTTCATAGCTACCCAAAGTGAATCGTGTTAGCTTCATAGCTACACAACGTGAGTCATGTTAACTTCATGTCCGCTCAAAGTGATTCATTTTAGCTTCATAGCTGCACAAAGTGATTCATGTTAGCTTCATAGCTGCACAAAGTGAATCATGTTTGCTTCATAGCTGCACAAAGTGATTCGTGTTAGCTTCATAGCTGCACAAACTGAGTCATGGTTACTTTATAGCTACACAAAGTGATTCATGTTAGCTTCATGGCTGCACAAAGTGATTCATGTTAGCTTAAAAGCTGCACAAAGTGATTCATGTTAGTTTAATTGCTGCACAAAGTGAGTCATGTTAGCTTCAAAGCTGCACAACGTGATTCATTTTAGCTTCATAGCTGCACAACGTGATTCATGTTAGCTTCATAGCGGCACAAAGTGTTTCATGTTAGGTTATTAGCTGCACAAAGTGATTCATGGTAGCTTCAAAGCTGCACAAAGTGATTCATGGTAGGTTCATAGCTGCACAAAGTGATTCATGTTAATTTCATGGCTGTACAAAGTGATTCATTTTAGCTTCAAGGCTGCACAAAGTGATTCATGTTAGCTTCAAAGCTGCACAAAGTGATTCATGTTTGCTTCATGGCTAAACAAAGTGATTCATGTTAGCTTCATGGCTGCACAAAATGATTCATGTTAGCTTCATAGCTGCACAAACTGATGCATGTTAACTTCATGTCCGCTCAAAGTGATTCATGTTAGCTTCATAGATGCACAAACTGATTCATGTTTGCTTCATGTCCGCTCAAAGTGATTCATTTTAGCTTCAAAGCTGCACAAAGTGATTCATGTTAGCTTCATGGCTGCACAAAGTGAGTCATGTTAGCTTCATCGCTGCACAAACTGATGCATGTTAACTTCATGGCTGCACAAAGTGATTCATGTTAGCTTCATAGATGCACAAAGTGATTCATGTTTGCTTCATGGCTGCACAAAGTGATTCATGTTAGCTTCATAGCTGCACAAAGTGATTCATGTTAGGTTCATGGCTGCACAAAGTGATTCATGTTAGCTTGATAGATGCACAAAGTGATTCATGTTTGCTTCATGGCTGTACAAAGTGATTCATGTTAGGTTCTAAGCTGCACAAAGTGATTCATGTTAGCTTCATAACTGCACAAAGTGATTCATGTTAGCTTCATGGCTGTACAAAGTGATTCATGTTAGCTTCAAAGCTGCACAAAGTGATTCATGTTAGCTTCAAAGCTGCACAAAGTGATTCATGTTAGCTTCAAAGCTGCACAAAGTGATTCATGTTAGCTTCAAAGCTGCACAAAGTGATTCATGTTAGCTTCATAGCTACACAAAGTGAGTCATTTTTGCTTCATGGCTGCACAAAGTGATTCATTTTAGCTGCATAGCTGCACAAAGTGATTCATGTTAGCTTCATAGCTGCACAAAGTGATTCATGGTAGCTTCATAGATGCACAAAGTGATTCATGTTAGCTTCATAGATGCACAAAGTGATTCATGTTAGCTTCATAGATGCACAAAGTGATTCATGTTAGCTTCATAGCTGCACAAAGTGATTCATGTTAGCTTCATAGCTGCACAAAGTGATTCATGGTAGCTTCATAGATGCACAAAGTGATTCATGGTAGCTTCATAGATGCACAAAGTGATTCATGGTAGCTTCATAGATGCACAAAGTGATTCATGTTAGCTTCATAGCTGCACAAAGTGATTCATGGTAGCTTCATAGATGCACAAAGTGATTCATGTTAGCTTCATAGCTACACAAAGTGAGTCATTTTTGCTTCATGTCTGCACAAAGTGATTCATGTTAGCTTCATAGCTGCACAAAGTGATTCATGTTAGCTTCAAAGCTGCACAAAGTGATTCATGTTAGCTTCATAGCTGCACAAAGTGATTCATGTTAGCTTCATAGCTGCACAAAGTGCGTCATTTTAGCTTCAGAGTTGCACAAAGCTTTTCATGTTATCTTCATTGCTGCACAAAGTGATTCGTCTTTGCTTCATGGCTGCACAAAGTGATTCATTTTAGCTTCATGGCTGCACAAAGTGATTCATGTTTGCTTCATGGCTGCACAAGATGATTCATGTTATCTTTATATCTGCACAATGTGATTCATTTTAGCTTCATAGCTGCACTAAGTGATTCATGATAGCTTCATAGCTGCACAAAGTGATTCATGTTAACTTCATTGCTGCACAAAGTGATTCGTCTTAGCTTCATGGCTGCACAAAGTGATTCATTTTAGCTTCATAGCTAAAAAAGTGATTCATGTTAGGTTCTAAGCTGCACAAAGTGATTCATGTTAGCTTTATATTGGCAAAAAGTGATTCTTGTTAGCTTCATGGCTGCACAAAGTGATTCATGTTAGCTTCATGGCTGCAAAAAATGATTCATGTTAACTTCATGGCTGCACAAAGTGATTCATGTTGTCTTTATATCTGCACAAAATGATTTATGTTAACTTCATGGCTGCACATCGTGATTCATGTTAGCTTCATGGCTGCACAAAATGATTCATGTTATCTTTATATCTGCAAAAAGTGATTCTTGTTAGCTTCATAGCTGCACAAAGTGATTCATGTTAGCTTCATAGCTGGACAAAGTGAGTCATGTTAGGTTGATGGCTGCACAAAGTGAGTCATGTTAGCTTCATAGCTGCACAAAGTGAGTCATGGTAGCTTCAAAGATGCACAAAGTGATTCATGTTTGCTTCATGGCAGCACAAAGTGATTCATGTTATCTTTATGTCTGCAAAAAGTGATTCATGATAGCTTCATAGCTGCACAAAGTGATTCATGTTAGCTTCAAGGTTGCACAAAGTGATTCATGTTAGCTTCAAAGCTGCACAAAGTGATTCATGTTAGCTTCAAAGCTGCACAAAGTGATTCATGTTAACTTCATGTCTGCACAAAGTGAGTCATTTTAGCTTCATGGCTGCACAAAGTGATTCATGTTAGCTTCATGGCTGCACAAAGTGATTCTTGTTAGCTTCAAGGCTGCACAAAGTGATTCATGTTTGCTTCATGGCTGCACAAAGTGATTCTTGTTAGCTTCATGGCTGCACAAAGTGATTCATGTTAGCTTCATGGCTGCACAAAGTGATTCTTGTTAGCTTCATGGCTGCACAAAGTGATTCATGTTAGATTCAAAGCTACACAAAGTGATTCATGTTAGCTTATTAGCTGCACAAAGTGATTCATGTTAGCTTCATGGCTGCACAAAGTGATTCATGTTAGTTTCATGGCTGCACAAAGTGATTCATGTTAGCTTCATTGCTGCACAAAGTGATTCATGTTAGCTTCATGGCTGCACAAAGTGATTCATGTTAGCTTCATTGCTGCACAAAGTGATACATCTTAGCTTCATAGCTGCACAAAGTGATTCATGTTTGCTTCATAGCGTTACAAAGTGATTCATGTTAGATTCAAAGCTACACAAAGTGATTCATGTTAGCTTCATGGCTACACAAAGTGATTCATGTTAGCTTCATGGCTGCACAAAGTGATACATCTTAGCTTCATGGCTGCACAACGTGATTCATGTTATCTTTATATCTGCAAAAACTGATTCTTGTTAGCTTCTTGGCTGCACAAAGTGATTCCTGTTAGCTTCATAGCTGCACAAAGTGATTCATGTTAGCTTCATGGCTGCA
Organism: Neoarius graeffei; assembly: GCF_027579695.1. NCBI lineage: Eukaryota > Metazoa > Chordata > Actinopteri > Siluriformes > Ariidae > Neoarius > Neoarius graeffei. The sequence goes on from NC_083587.1 coordinate 5,294,693, forward strand.
CAAAGTGATTCATGCTAGCTTCATGGCTGCAAAAAATGATTCATGTTAACTTCTTGGCTGCACAAAGTGATTCATGTTAGCTTCAGGGCTGCAAAAAGTGATTCATGTTAGCTTCATGGCTCCACAAAGTGATTCATCTTAGCTTCATGGCTGCACAAAGTGATTCATGTTAGCTTCATGGCTGCAAAAAATGATTCATGTTAACTTCATGTCTGCACAAAGTGATTCATGTTATCTTTATATCTGCAAAATCTGATTCATGTTAGCTTCATGGCTGCACAAAGTGATTCATGTTAGCTTCATGGCTGCACAAAGTGAATCATGTTAGCTTCATGGCTGCACAAAATGATTCATGTTAGCTTCATGGCTGCACAAAGTGATTCATGTTAGCTTCAGGGCTGCACAAAGTGATTCATGTTTGCTTCATGGCTGCACAAAGTGAATCATGTTAGCTTCATGGCTGCACAAAATGATTCATGTTAGCTTCATGGCTGCACAAAGTGATTCATGTTAGCTTCATGGCTGCACAAAGTGATTCATGTTAGCTTCATGGCTGCACAAAATGATTCATGTTAGCTTCATGGCTGCACAAAGTGATTCATGTTAGCTTCAAAGCTGCACAAAGTGATTCATGTTCTCTTTATATCTGCAGAAAGTGATTCATGTTAGCTTCTTGGCTGCACAAAGTGATTCATGGTCGCTTCATAGCTGCACAAAGTGATTCATGTTAGCTTCATGGCTGCACAAAATGATTCATGTTAGCTTCATGGCTGCACAAAGTGATTCATGTTAGCTTCATGGCTGCACAAAATGATTCATGTTAGCTTCATGGCTGCACAAAGTGATTCATGGTCGCTTCATAGCTGCACAAAGTGATTCATGTTTGCTTCATGGCTGTACAAAATGATTCATGTTAGCTTCTTGGCTGCACAAAGTGATTCATGGTCGCTTCATAGCTACACAAAGTGATTCATGTTAGCTTCATGGCTACACAAAGTGATTCATGTTAGCTTCATGGCTCCACAAAGTGATACATGTTAGCTTCATAGCTACACAAAGTGATTCATGTTAGCTTCATTGCTGCACAAAGTGATTCATGTTAGCTTCAAAGCTGCACAAAGTGATTCATGTTAACTTCATGTCTGCACAAAGTGATTCATGTTCGCTTTATATAGCCAAAAAGTGATTCATGTTAGTTTCATGGCTGCACAAAGTGATTCATGTTAACTTCATGGCTGTACAAAGTGATTCATGTTCTCTTTATATCTGCAGAAAGTGATTCTTGTTAGTTTCTTGGCTGCACAAAGTGATTCATGGTCGCTTCATAGCTGCACAAAGTGATTCATGTTTGCTTCATGGCTGTACAAAATGATACATGTTAGCTTAATAGCTACACAAAGTGATTCATGTTAGCTTCATAGCTCCACAAAGTGATTCATGTTAGCTTCATGGCTACACAAAGTGATTCATGTTAGCTTCATGGCTCCACAAAGTGATACATGTTAGCTTCATAACTACACAAAGAAATTCATGTTAGCTTCAATGCTGCACAAAGTGATTCATGTTAGCTTCAAAGCTGCACAAAGTGATTCATGTTAACTTCATGTCTGCACAAAGTGATTCATGTTCGCTTTATATAGCCAAAAAGTGATTCATGTTAGCTTCATAGCTGCACAAAGTGATTCATGTTAGCTTCAAAGCTGCACAAAGTGATTCATGTTAACTTCATGTCTGCACAAAGTGATTCATGTTCGCTTTATATAGCCAAAAAGTGATTCATGTTAGCTTCATAGCTGCACAAAGTGATTCATGTTAGCTTCAAAGCTGCACAAAGTGATTCATGTTAACTTCATGTCTGCACAAAGTGATTCATGTTAGCTTCATGGCTGCACAAATTGATTCATGTTAGCTTCATAGCTGCACAAAGTGAGTCATTTTTGCTTCATAGCTGCACAAAGTGATTCATGTTAGCTTCAGGGCTGCACAAAGTGATTCATGGTAGCTTCATAGATGCACAAAGTGATTCATGTTAGCTTCATAGCTGCACAAAGTGATTCATCTTAGCTTCAAAGCTGCACAAAGTGATTCATGTTAGCTTCATAGCTGCACAAAGTGAGTCATTTTTGCTTCATGGCTGCATAAAGTGAGTCATTTTAGCTTCATAGTTGCACAAAGTGATTCATGTTAGCTTCAGGGCTGCACAAAGTGATTCATGGTAGCTTCATAGATGCACAAAGTGATTCATGTTAGCTTCAAGGCTGCACAAAGTGATTCATGGTAGCTTCATAGATGCACAAAGTGATTCATGTTTGCTTCATGGCTGCAGAAGATGATTCATGTTATCTTTATGTCTGCACAAAGAGATTCATGTTTGCTTCATGGCTGCAGAAGATGATTCATGTTATCTTTATGTCTGCACAAAGAGATTCATGTTAGCTTCCTAGCTGTACAAAGTGATTCATGATAGCTTCATAGCTGCACAAAGTGATTCATGTTAACTTCATGTCCGCTCAAAGTGATTCATTTTAGCTTCATGGCTGCACAAAGTGATTCATGTTAGTTTCATGGCTGCACAAAGTGATTCATGTTAGCTTCATTGCTGCACAAAGTGATTCGTCTTAGCTTCATGGCTGCACAAATTGATTTCATGTTAGCTTCATGGCTGCACAAAGTGCTTCATTTTAGCTTCATAGCTGCACAAAGTGATTCATGATAGCTTCATAGCTGCACAAAGTGATTCATGTTAACTTCATGTCCGCTCAAAGTGATTTCATGTTAGCTTCATGGCTGCACAAAGTGATTCATTTTAGCTTCATGGCTGCACAAAGTGATTCATGTTACTTTCATGGCTGCACAAAGTGATTCATGTTAGCTTCATAGCTGCACAAAGTGATTCATGTTTGCTTCATGACAGCACAAAGTGATTCATGTTATCTTTATGTCTGCAAAAAGTGATTCATGATAGCTTCATAGCTGCACAAAGTGATTCATGTTAGCTTCATGGCTACACAAAGTGATTCATGTATAGCTTCAAGGCTGCACAAAGTGATTCATGTTAACTTCATGGCTGTACAAAGTGATTCATGTTCTCTTTATATCTGCAGAAAGTGATTCTTGTTAGCTTCATAGCTGCACAAAGTGATTCATGTTAGCTTCATGGCTACACAAAGTGATTCATGTTAGCTTCATGGCTCCACAAAGTGATACATGTTAGCTTCATAGCTACACAAAGTGATTCATGTTAGCTTCAATGCTGCACAAACTGATTCATGTTAGCTTCATGGCTGCACAAGTGATACATGTTCGCTTCATGGCTGCACAAGTGATACATGTTAGCTTCATAGCTACAAAAAGTGATTCATGTTAGGTTCTAAGCTGCACAAAGTGATTCATGTTAGCTTTATATTGGCAAAAAGTGATTCTTGTTTGCTTCATGGCTGCACAAAGTGATTCATGTTAGCTTCATGGCTGCAAAAAATGATTCATGTTAACTTCATGGCTGCACAAAGTGATTCATGTTGTCTTTATATCTGCACAAAATGATTTATGTTAATTTCATGGCTGCACATCGTGATTCATGTTATCTTTATATCTGCAAAAAGTGATTCTTGTTAGCTTCATGGCTGCACAAAATGATTCATGTTATCTTTATATCTGCAAAAAGTGATTCTTGTTAGCTTCATAGCTGCACAAAGTGATTCTTGTTAGCTTCATAGCTGCACAAAGTGATTCATGTTAGCTTCATAGCTGGACAAAGTGAGTCATGTTAGGTTCATGGCTGCACAAAGTGAGTCATGTTAGCTTCATAGCTGCACAAAGTGATTCATGGTAGCTTCAAAGATGCACAAAGTGATTCATGTTTGCTTCATGGCAGCACAAAGTGATTCATGTTATCTTTATGTCTGCAAAAAGTGATTCATGATAGCTTCATAGCTGCACAAAGTGATTCATGTTAGCTTCAAGGTTGCACAAAGTGATTCATGTTAGCTTCATGGCTGCAGAAAGTGATTCGTATTTGGGTGATAGCTGCACATAGTGATTCATGTAGCTTCAAAGCTGCACAAAGTGATTCATGTTAACTTCATGTCTGCACAAAGTGAGTCATTTTAGCTTCATGGCTGCACAAAGTGATTCATGTTAGCTTCATGGCTGCACAAAGTGATTCTTGTTAGCTTCAAGGCTGCACAAAGTGATTCATGTTTGCTTTATGGCTGCACAAAGTGATTCTTGTTAGCTTCAAGGCTGCACAAAGTGATTCATGTTAGCTTCATGGCTGCACAAAGTGATTCTTGTTAGCTTCATGGCTGCACAAAGTGATTCATGTTAGATTCAAAGCTACACAAAGTGATTCATGTTAGCTTAATAGCTGCACAAAGTGATTCATGTTAACTTCATGTCCGCTCAAAGTGATTTCATGTTAGCTTCATGGCTGCACAAAGTGATTCATGTTACTTTCATGGCTGCACAAAGTGATTCATGTTAGCTTCATGGCTGCACAAAGTGATTCATGTTTGCTTCATGGCAGCACAAAGTGATTCATGTTATCTTTATGTCTGCAAAAAGTGATTCATGATAGCTTCATAGCTGCACAAAGTGATTCATGTTAGCTTCATGGCTACACAAAGTGATTCATGTATAGCTTCAAGGCTGCACAAAGTGATTCATGTTAACTTCATGGCTGTACAAAGTGATTCATGTTCTCTTTATATCTGCAGAAAGTGATTCTTGTTAGCTTCATAGCTGCACAAAGTGATACATGTTACCTTCATGGCTACACAAAGTGATTCATGTTACCTTCATGGCTACACAAAGTGATTCATGTTAGCTTCATGGCTACACAAAGTGATTCATGTTAGCTTCATGGCTGCACAAGTGATACATGTTAGCTTCATGGCTCCACAAAGTGATACATGTTAGCTTCATAGCTACACAAAGTGATTCATGTTAGCTTCATGGCTGCACAAGTGATACATGTTCGCTTCATGGCTGCACAAGTGATACATGTTAGCTTCATAGCTACAAAAAGTGATTCATGTTAGGTTCTAAGCTGCACAAAGTGATTCATGTTAGCTTTATATTGGCAAAAAGTGATTCATGTTAGCTTCATGGCTGCAAAAAATGATTCATGTTAACTTCATGGCTGCACAAAGTGATTCATGTTGTCTTTATATCTGCACAAAATGATTTATGTTAACTTCATGGCTGCACATCGTGATTCATGTTATCTTTATATCTGCAAAAAGTGATTCATGTTAGCTTCATGGCTGCACAAAATGATTCATGTTATCTTTATATCTGCAAAAAGTGATTCTTGTTAGCTTCATAGCTGCACAAAGTGATTCATGTTAGCTTCATAGCTGGACAAAGTGAGTCATGTTAGGTTCATGGCTGCACAAAGTGAGTCATGTTAGCTTCATAGCTGCACAAAGTGATTCATGGTAGCTTCAAAGATGCACAAAGTGATTCATGTTTGCTTCATGGCAGCACAAAGTGATTCATGTTATCTTTATGTCTGCAAAAAGTGATTCATGATAGCTTCATAGCTGCACAAAGTGATTCATGTTAGCTTCAAGGTTGCACAAAGTGATTCATGTTAGCTTCATGGCTGCAGAAAGTGATTCGTATTTGGGTGATAGCTGCACATAGTGATTCATGTTAGCCTCAAAGCTGCACAAAGTGATTCATGTTAGCTTCAAAGCTGCACAAAGTGATTCATGTTAACTTCATGTCTGCACAAAGTGAGTCATTTTAGCTTCATGGCTGCACAAAGTGATTCATGTTAGCTTCATGGCTGCACAAAGTGATTCTTGTTAGCTTCAAGGCTGCACAAAGTGATTCATGTTTGCTTCATGGCTGCACAAAGTGATTCTTGTTAGCTTCAAGGCTGCACAAAGTGATTCATGTTAGCTTCATGGCTGCACAAAGTGATTCTTGTTAGCTTCATGGCTGCACAAAGTGATTCATGTTAGATTCAAAGCTACACAAAGTGATTCATGTTAGCTTAATAGCTGCACAAAGTGATTCATGTTAGCTTCATGGCTGCACAAAGTGATTCATGTTAGTTTCATGGCTGCACAAAGTGATTCATGTTAGCTTCATTGCTGCACAAAGTGATTCATGTTAGCTTCATGGCTGCACAAAGTGATTCATGTTAGCTTCATTGCTGCACAAAGTGATACATCTTAGCTTCATGGCTGCACAAAGTGATTCATGTTAACTTCATGGCTGTACAAAGTGATTCATGTTATCTTTATATCTGCAAAAAGTGATTCTTGTTAGCTTCTTGGCTGCACAAAGTGATTCATGCTAGCTTCATGGCTGCAAAAAATGATTCATGTTAACTTCTTGGCTGCACAAAGTGATTCATGTTAGCTTCAGGGCTGCAAAAAGTGATTCATGTTATCTTCATAGGTGCACAAAGTGATTCATGTTAGCTTCAAAGCTGCACAAAGTGATTCATCTTAGCTTCATGGCTGCACAAAGTGATTCATGTTAGCTTCATGGCTGCAAAAAATGATTCATGTTAACTTCAGGTGGCACGGTGGTGTAGTGGTTAGCGCTGTCGCCTCACAGCAAGAAGGTCCTGGGTTCGAACCCCGGGTCCGGCGAGGGCCTTTCTGTGTGGAGTTTGCATGTTCTCCCCGTGTCCGCGTGGGTTTCCTCCGGGTGCTCCGGTTTCCCCCACAGTCCAAAGACATGCATGTTAGGTTAACTGGTGACTCTAAATTGACCGTAGGTGTGAATGTGAGTGTGAATGGTTGTCTGTGTCTATGTGTCAGCCCTGTGATGACCTGGCGACTTGTCCAGGGTGTACCCCGCCTTTCGCCCGTAGTCAGCTGGGATAGGCTCCAGCTTGCCTGCGACCCTGTAGAAGGATAAAGCGGCTAGAGATAATGAGATGAGATGAGATGTTAACTTCATGTCTGCACAAAGTGATTCATGTTCGCTTTATATAGCCAAAAAGTGATTCATGTTAGCTTCATAGCTGCACAAAGTGATTCATGTTAGCTTCAAAGCTGCACAAAGTGATTCATGTTAACTTCATGTCTGCACAAAGTGATTCATGTTCACTTTATATAGCCAAAAAGTGATTCATGTTAGGTTCATGGCTGCACAAAGTGATTCATGTTAGTTTCATAGCTGCGCAAAGTGAGTCATGTTAGCTTCATGGCTGCACAAAGTGATTCATGTTAGCTTCATTGATGCACAAAGTCATTCATGTTAGCTTCATAGCTGCACAAAGTGATTCATGGTAGCTTCATAGCTGCATGAAGTGATTCATGTTAGCTTCATGGCTGCACAAAGTGATTCATGTTAGCTTCATGGCTGCACAAAGTGATTCATGTTAGCTTCATGGCTGCACAAAGTGATTCATGGTAGCTTCATCGCTGCATGAAGTGATTCATGTTAGCTTCATGGCTGCACAAAGTGATTCATGTTAGCTTCATGGCTGCACAAAGTGATTCATGTTAGCTTCAGGGCTGCACAAAGTGATTCATGTTAGCTTCATGGCTGCACAAAATGATTCATGTTAGCTTCATTGATGCACAAAGTTAATCATGTTAGCTTCATAGCTGCATGAAGTGATTCATGTTAGCTTCAAAGCTGTACAAAATGATTCATGTTAGCTTAATAGCTGCACCAAGTGATTCATGTTAGCTTCATGGCTGTACAAAGTGATTCATGTTAGCTTCATCGCTGCACAAAGTGATTCATGGTAGCTTCATAGCTACACAAAGTGATTCATGGTAGTTTCATAGCTGCATGAAGTGATTCATGTTAGCTTCAAAGCTGCACAAAATTATTCATGTTAGCTTCATACCTGCTCAAAGTGATTCATTTTAGCTTCATTTCTGACCATGGGCTCTGACCAGCAACCCTTTGAGAGAGGGAAAATTTTCTTACAGATAACATATCTGTATGATATGTATGTGTGTGTGTGTGTGTGTGTGAGGGACTTTGCTGTGTGGTGCAACAGGACCCACCTGCAGCTCAACACCTCGAAGACCAAGGAGCTGGTCATTGACTTTATAGGTCCAGACCAAGGTCACACCCAGTTCTGATTGAGGGAGTTGAGGTGGAGGCTGTGGATTCCTACATGTACCTTGGGCTGTGGCTGGACAGCAAGCTGGACTGGACTTGCAACACCAATCACTTATACAGGAAGGGACAGAGCAGGCTATACATCCTTAGGATGCTGCGGTCCTTTAATATCTGCAGGAAACTCCTGTGGATGTTCTATCAGTCTGTGGTCGCCAGTGTCCTGTTTTACACCGTGGGGTGCTGGGGGGGCAGCACATCCAAGAAGGACACATCCAGGCTGGACAAACTGATCAGGCACGCCGGCTCTGTAGTCGGCATGAAGCTGGAGTCTCTGGTGACGGTGGCAGAGAAGAGGACTATGGACAAACTATTGAACATCATGGACAATACCAGTCACCCTCTGCTCACCATCATCAGCAACCAGAGAAGCCTGTTCAGTGACAGAATGCTCCTTCCCAAGTGCAGGACAAACAGACTTAAAATCTCCTTTGTCCCTCACGCCATCAGACTGTCCAACTCCTCTCTGGGGGGGAGGAGGGGTAACAGGAGGACAGAGGATGGGAAGGAGCAGTAGCCTAGTCTAACAATAAGCAATACTGGACAATGTGCAATATAATGTGCATATCTTTTTCTTTTTATATTTGTATGTGTAAATACTTAATTTAATTTGTCCAGAAGTTTTTTCTCTATTTTCTATTCTCTCTTTATCCTGTAATGATGCTGCTGGAATCTTAATTTCCCTGAGGGAACCCTCCCAAAGGGATCAATAAAGTTCTATCTAATCTAATCTAATCTAATCTCAGTCCTGCATGCTTTTGGTCATGATATCACTCCTGCAGCCCCTTCGAAATGGGACAGTGTAAAGTTGTTTTAAACTCAAATAAAAATCAAACCTGTGCATAGATGTGAACTTTGCCATGGAGAAATCAGCTGAGTGGAGCAAGAGATATCATGTCTTATTATGGATGAGAAGATTCTAAGTTTGGATGGCATGGCTCTCCTTTATCCCATGCAATGTTCTGGATAATACATTTACTAACCACAACAAAGTTCTAACTGCGAGCCACACAACTAAACAAAATAAAAATTGACAGTTACTTTTCTGGAAAACTCCTAGGTTCTCCTGGGTGTAAAGGTGGCCTTTAAACTTTAACTCTGTCCCATATGGTCTAGTGGTCAGGATTCCTGATTTTCACTCAGGTGGGATGGGTTCAACTTCTGGTATGAGAATGCGTCTTTGTTGTTGTCACCCTAGTTGCAAGTCATGTGACCTTGAGTGAAATCCTCATTTCATAGGCTCTCACTTTTATCAGTCCTTTTTTTTGCCAGGTGTCATGATGGGACAAGAAGTCTGATGACAGAGTAGAAGATTCCAGGATTGACTTCTGGCTTACTCAGCTTAGCTCTCTCTTACCCCATCTAAGGTTTTGGGCCCAGTTGTTTGTTAACTCCAACAAAGCACAAAGACTGTAATCTGAATCTGACCACAGCAGCTGCTGTTCAGCGTTAAAGCTATTCTTAACACCATGGCCTGTACAGGAGGAAAGGGTAAGCATCCATGTTTTCACTACACCAGGCCAAATGTGTGCAAGTGCATCCAGCTGTTTTTCCTGATTTCCTGGCAAAGTATAAGAAAAAAAATTATCAGGCTATGTCAGTTCAGAGTGCCACAGGGTCATTTTCTCACATACCAATCTGCATATTCTTAAAGGAACCTCCTGTCTTGTAAATGCTCAAATGTCAATCAAATGCTCAAAATGAGCAAAATGTCCAGCAAATTACATCGCAAATGAAAGACAGGACGCGTATGTCCATTTCCTTCACAGAATCTGAACATGGTCATTGATGGAACTTCTGAATTGTTGGTGTTGCATTTATTTCAATTCATTGCCCAAAGCACTATATCAATACAATTAAACAAAAGCGAAGATTTGAAAGTTGCATTGAAGCTTGTTGACTGCGAACTGAGAAGTAGTCTCTCCGCCTTTTATTTCTGTCTGTATTTGTGAGTGCGATTACCAAAGTGAAATTGAACCAAATATGCAGTGTATTTGGGTTGTGGCGTATTTTTCTGAATTAAAAAGTTAGTATAGTACAGATATGTATAAGGTCATCTTTATAAATCACATTAATATTTAATATTATGTTGGTGATCTTTCCCATCAAAATCAAATCAGGTTGCAAGATCTTGAAAGATTTTAGGTGCAAATTTGCATTTAATAAGTACAAACTGTCTTGTTATGAGCAGAGAAAATGCAATCATGACAAAATATTTCATGATTTCAGTCAACACTTCACACTCACACACTGAGGTGAGAACTGTCATGTGATCCTGAAAATGTCCCTTATTATCTTGGGAAGGGGTATCTGGCCAGGTTGTGCTTTTGCATTGAGCTTGTGCTCATCCTTGTAAAAACTCGAGTTCAGATTTCAGAGCGATGCCAACTCGGTGCCATGATGATATGGTATGGATCCTCTCCCCTCAGACCTCATGATGCAATGGTAGTGTGTCTGATGCCAAATCAAAAATCTGAGTGTTTCAATTACATCATAGTCACATAATATGCTGCTGGGCTTTTTGCACAGTTTTATGCAGAAACTTTCAGATGGACTCCAATCTCTATGATGAGCATCCATTTTTTCAAGTTCATGCTGCAAGATAAGATTGCTCTGCTAACAACTCTTTCACCAAATTATCATTCATAACAACATAATGTAATGTTTCCAAAATTTGCCCATTGCTCTGGCTGAAAAAAATGCCTCAGCATACTGCTTGAGATGCTTTCAGAACACAGGTTTCAGTGGGCTTCTTGAATAATGCCCTAGATTCAGAATGTTTGAACCATAGAATTTTCTGTTTAAGTACTGTGATACAAATCCATGTCAAATCACCAGGAAGTAATTCAAATGAATGTGACAGAATCAGGAAGTGGTTTAAATTAGTGTCATTAATCTGGAAGTTATTCAAACTGAAGTAATAAAATGACTATTAATTCAAATTGATGTTATAGCAGCAATCATAAATTCAAATAAATATTACAAACCCAGGAAGTAATTCAAATAAATATCTTAAGATCACGGGCGGCACGGTAGTGTAGTGGTTAGCGCTGTCGCCTCACAGCAAGAAGGTCCAGGTTCGAGCCCCGTGGCCGGCGAGGGCCTTTCTGTGTGGAGTTTGCATGTTCTCCCCGTGTCCACGTGGGTTTCCTCCGGGTGCTCCGGTTTCCCCCACAGTCCAAAGACATGCAGGTTAGGTTAACTGGTGACTCTAAAATTGACCGTAGGTGTGAATGTGAGTGTGAATGGTTGTCTATGTGTCAGCCCTGTGATGACCTGGCGACTTGTCCAGGGTGTACCCCGCCTTTCGCCTGTAGTCAGCTGGGATAGGCTCCAGCTTGCTTGCGACCCTGTAGAACAGGATAAAGCGGCTACAGATAATGAGATGAGATCTTAGGATCACAATTAATTCAAATTAATCTGAATGGAACAAAAAGTAATTCAAATGAATGTATAGAATCAGAAAAGAGTCAAACAGTGGTGAGGCACTGCAGTCAGTTCCGTAATCAGGTGGGTATCTACTTCATCGGATGTTTCAGCGCAACCCACTACATCCTCCAGAGGTGCGCCGACTGGGTTAGTTTATTCAGCCCGGAACTGCTAGCTCTCCCATTGCTGTTCTCTCTTAACCCACAACCAGTGAGAGACTGACTCAATCTGTCTACTAATGTCAGATATGGCTTTCCTGCAGGTTGATCCTATGATGCCCAGGATGCTGAGTGCTTTCCACAAGGATTTCCACCAACAAATCCTCTGCACCCTACTTCTACTGGCAGGTTCCACATCTTCTATCCTTTCTGCTGGCACTCTTCTAGTATAGCGACTGGTATTTAGCCTGCTTCCTCTCGTGTGCCTCTTCAATGCATTCTTACCATGGTACAGTCAGTTCAAGCACCATAAGCTGCTTTGTTGACCTTGAAAACAGCAGTGCATCTGGTCTTAGCCTTGTTGTGGCGATATCCAAAGGAAACTTCAGTTGTTCTTTCAGATCAGTTTAGGAGTGTGATTGGGCACCAGCTATCTAAATTTTCTTTATCTTTATTTGGTTTCAGTATCAGAGTGACGACACCTTGAGTCATAGTTGTTAGAAGAGCTTCACTATCAATGCTTTCTGAGAAGACCTTCACTAAAAAGGGAGACAGTTCTTCATCAAACCTTTTATAAAACTCTGAGGTTAAACCATCACATCCTGGACTTTTTTTTAAAGATGATGAATTACTTTTATCATCTCATCAAGGGAGATGCTACAGTCATAGGTATCCCTATCTTCTGAGGAAATAATTTTACACTGGCTGATTGAATCTATAAATGAGTTGGTAGCTGCTTCAGAATATTTCGACATGTATAAGTTGTTATAAAAACTGTGGCAAATGTAAGCTATATCCTTAGGATCATCAAATGTTTGTTTATCCCTTTTAAGTTTATCAATTGTGGTGAGCACAGCCCTATTTCTTTCCAGTCTAAAAAAAATAGGCTGAGTTTTGTTCACCCTCCTCTAACCACTTGATTCTAGATCGAATACATGCTCCTTCACCTCTTTCCTGATATAAATCATCTTGTTTATGATTATTTTTTAATTTTATGTCTTCACATCTCTCCCTATCAGTTAGGTCCTCCCTTTGAGAAAGAGAAGTGAGCTGCACAATAACATCATCTTCAAATGCTCTTTTTTGCTTGGCTAAATTCACACAAAACCTTCTGAAAAACATCTCCAATTCATATTTTAGAAGTTCCCACTTCCTCCCATAAGATTTCTGGGGTTTTGCATTAGTCCAATGAATTTTGATTAAATCTTTGACATGCTCTTTGACTTGTGTTAAGTTCAGGAGAGAACTATTCAATTTCCAAAATAAGGCTTTCGGACTTGCTGAGTGACCTCCAGACAAAGATATTGATAAATGGATCGCTCTGTGATCAGTCAGAGGCCATCAATCTAAGGTATTGTTTAATGCTATGTTAAATTCCCCCCCCCCCCCCCCCCCCAAGATTAAAGAGGCATTAGGATATTTGGTAAACCAGTCAAATTTTCTCTTTTAAGGTATCAAAGAGGGTGGTATTCTCCATAAAAGAGTGGTATCCATAGATCTCATCTCATCTCATTATCTCTAGCCGCTTTATCCTTCTACAGGGTCGCAGGTAAGCTGGAGCCTATCCCAGCTGACTACGGGCGAAAGGCGGGGTACACCCTGGACAAGTCGCCAGGTCATCACATGGCTGACACATAGACACAGACAACCATTCACACTCACATTCACACCTACAGTCAATTTAGAGTCACCAGTTAACCTAACCTGCATGTCTTTGGACTGTGGGGGAAACCGGAGCACCCGGAGGAAACCCACGCAGACACGGGGAGAACATGCAAACTCCACACAGAAAGGCCCTCGCCGGCCCCGGGGCTCGAACCCAGGACCTTCTTGCTGTGAGGCGACAGCGCTAACCACTACACCACCGTGCCGCCCGGTATCCATAGATAATAATGTTAATATTATTTATGGCTATTATCATAATAATAAAGTGACCTGAGGAATCTATATTAGTCTCAATAATATTCCCATTAAAGTTATATTTAAAAATTCCTACTCCAGCTGAATGCTCAGATCTGTGAGCTAACCATATATCGTTTCCCCACTGTGACCTCCAAAAGCTTAAATCACTGGGTGTTGAGTGACATTCTTGAAACAACTAAAAATCTGCCTTGTACTTCTTTGCAAACAAAAATAATGCCTTACGTTTCGTATTATCTTTAAGACCCCTAGCACTGATAGACAACAAAGACAAAGACATGAAATAATAAGATGAAAAAACTAGAGAATTTCAACTTTTTCTCACAACACTTGATGCAATGAACTCTACAACAGATCAATGAACCTATAGCCTGAGCAATAAGGGCAAGTAGGTCAATACATATACGCTAACTTATCTTCAATAAGTATAAATTCAACCATGAGAAAGAAATCCAAACACTATTTAACCTTCTCAGAAAAAAGGAGAATATCATATAATTTGAATATAAAAGTAACACATTGATAGAGTTTTCAAACAAAGAAGTTTTTTTCTCCTTTCATTTGAAGTGAGACCAAATCATGACAGGAATGCACCACCACCTGTTGACTAAAGGTATAGCATGCAAACCAAAGATTCAAATGAGAAAGATTGATATTGCTAAATAAACCATATCACATGCTTTTTAGTAGTTGAACCCCATAGAAGGCAGTACTACACAAGAATAGCAGCAAATAGAAAAATTGTTTTCATTCACTCATTATTTACTGTTACTATTTTTTTTTTTACCAATAATGTCTGCAGAGGGTGTGTCAGCCCTGTGATGACCTGGTGACTTGTCCAGGGTGTACCCCGCCTTTCACCCATAGTCAGCTGGGATAGGCTTCAGCTTGCCTGCGACCCTGTAGAACAGGATAAAGCAGCTAAAGATAATGAGATGAGATGATCCTTTCAATACCTATCTCAAACTTTTTCTACATCTATGTGTCATACGTGGAATCTTTGAATAACTTATGCTGTTATCATTTCTTTCTTTCGAGGGCAACCACATGTTGGCCAAAACTGGTTCGGGCCCATTACTGCGGAATGCAAACACCATTTATTTACAATCCTTTTAAATTAAGCAACATTTAGTGACATTTAAAAAAATATTTAAATAAAGCTTAGATTTGTAAGAGAAAACGGAGAATTATGGATTTGAAAGACTGACAGTAAAACACATGATAGTCTGTCCTGTCATGATATCCAGCTTCATTTAGTTGGACAAACATGGATTTCTTTCATGTTGGCTCTAAAAAATTGAAAAACATGCTCGCCAACAATCCTGTTTGATACGTGTAGAGTGATCACAAACCCTCTTTTTCATGGAGTTTCATTTTTGTGAAGCATTATTGCAGTGTTAAAACACCTACTTTCATTTCATTCCTATTTTCATTGATGTAGTCGAGAACACAATGTAAGTAGCAGCTAAACAGTAAACAGCTTGTGTCCAATCTAGTTATAGTTACCTTTGGCTAAAGTCCGGTAACAATAGCTGGTTCTTCGTTCTCTGTCCTTCTGTAACACCAATGCACAGCTTCTCTCTTTCATGTGAGGAATCCACCGCCAGAGAGGGAATCCACCCCCAGAGAGACAGAATTTCGGTGCTGCCGCTGGTTTAAAGCAGTCGTGACGTCACTGTATTTGGTATCTGGTATTGTCTC